>NC_091180.1:27199983-27309983 GCF_040958095.1 Procambarus clarkii
GCGTCTGGCTGACTCAAGGAATATTTGATCGATACACCGAGCATTTGACTGATTTACATAACATTTGACTGATTCGCCGAACATTTTACTGATTTACAGAGCATTTGGCTGATTCACCGAGCATTTGACTGATTTACAGAGCATTTGGCTGATGCACGGAGCATTTGACGGATTCACGGAGCACCTGATCGACTCATATCAAGTTACGTTCCCCATCGGAGCATAGAGCAAGAGCCTGAAGACTAGGCTTAACAAAAGGTGATGTGTATTTCAAAGCCTTCATTTTGAACACCATCATCTTTTCAAAGGGTTATTCCATTATCTTTTTGTATTTAAACCTATTAAGGTAATTTGGGTTAAAGGTTTTTATTAATTTTTCTTATGAAGGAAACATTTGCATGTTAAAAATGAGGAAAAAAACAATAGTAGGAAATATCCACCTAAGGAGAAATTTAAGTTTATTCTAAAAAAAAAAAAATCGCAAAGAGAAAACCTAAAACTTTTTCCCTCTGTCAAGATCTTTTTTTTTTTTTCTTTATCGAAACGAACGTTATAGGCAGATGTGTGTGACACTATCAGCTGAGCTGGAAGGAAAGGGTTGTGGTGGTGGGGGCGTTGAATTGTGGTGGTAGTGGTGGGGGCGTTGAATTGTGGTGGTAGTGGTGGTGGCGTAGGGTTGTGGTTGTGTTGGTCAGATGGAAATTTGGTTGAAGTATTGCTGGGAATCAGTACTCTGATACTGTCAAGGGGTTTTTGAGCACCTTTCAGGCAGTCTTGAGTGCTCAGGTCCACCAAAACATCCCAAAGGAAAAATATTTTCCCGTTTCTCAGGTAAGGTAAGGGTAAGTTACGTTATGCTTGGATAAGTTACGTTATGCTAGGATAAGGTGGGCTATGATAGGTTAAGTTAGGCTAAGACAGGTTAAATTAGCGCAAGCTAGGCTACGTTAGATTAGGCTAGGCTTGGCGGGAATTTGCATGATTATTCGGTTAGCATGAGATATTAGGCGAGTTTATCCGATACGAGCTTTCAAATCCAACTCAATCCACCCTAAAAGACAGAAAGCCACCACGAAACATTCTGCTGTACCTTCGAAGTACTGAAAACAGTAACAATATATTCATGCCTGTACTCGTGACCTGACGTGCAAACCTCTAGTCAAACCTCTAGTGAGTTGAGGTGCACTTTTGACTAGGCTCGTGAGCTGAGGTGCACTCTGGACTCGGCTCACGAGCTAAAAATTTAACAGAGCCACTTGAGTCAACTACTGCGTCAGGTAAATGGACTTATATGCCAAAAGTTTTCACTTACCATCGAACAATGCTAGTCATGCTATAGTGGTGATCTCTTGCTCTGTTGTCTCCATGAGGGTTATGTTGCTCTGTTGTCTCTAAACTGAACATTGAAATCGATGTTAATATGAACATGTCATATTTAGCGTTATTGCTTGAGTGTGTGTATAACATCCGTATACAGTAACATTTGGCTCTAACATTATGATTTTGCTAAAATGCAAATACTTAACTTAGTGAGTTAATTAAAACTTGAATTTAACTAAAATTTTACCTAGAGGTTAGCAACATACGATCGACAAGAACGCCCATGCCACGCTGTCAAGAACGGTCATGTAAGCCACCAAGAACGGTCTTTGCAAGATGCAGCCAAGAATGGCCTTGCAAAACAGCCTCATAGAATGGCGGTGCAGGATATCCACCATTTAACTTCCGGCCATTAGGAGCAATCCGGTACGGAGGCCTCCGGGATTCTGCTTCCAGAACGTCAGCTCTGAGTTGTGCGACGTCATGACGCTGAAGAGATTATCCAGAGGATGCGATGATTTAGTCCCTCAGGCGACAATTCCAGTCGTCCGACAGGCTCTTACACAAGACTCATTCATCAAGGCCAGTCCCTCGCCACGCACACGGCTCCCTCTCTGCCTGCGCTCCTAGATAGCGACAAATTGACCCTCCATGATCTGAGATCATTCACCACGCTGTGAGGGGAGACTCGATCCGCCCCAGACTATCCTGGTGTTTTTTACCTAAACATAATTGTTTTATGCAGTGAACGAGATGAAGGACTTGGGTGGCGTGGTCACCTGACAGCTTCGTGAATGTAGATTTTTATAATGCATGGTAAAAAAAGATATTGTGAAGAGTTTTAACACTTATCAGAATTATTATACGTCGTCGAATCCAGCCATTTCGTCTGGTCGATACAGTAACGTTCTCGCGTCTTGCTAGGTCGGCGTTCGATCCCCCGATGATCCAAGAGCTAGGCAACCCTTCCTACACCGCGTCTTCATACCCCAGTCTCTGTTGTCCTAATGTCTGACACGCTTCTGATATTTATTACCTGGACCTTATACATCACCGAACCACCGGATGAAAAATGGGGAGGCGTCGTGGCCGCGTGGAACAGATAATGTAAGGGATGAAAGCCCCATTACCCCATGCACCACCGTGAAGACCAACCATATATCACAGCTTCAACGTAGCTGGGTCGATCATGCTTTTTCCCTGATTGGTGATCATCTGTCATTTCTTGGAAATTGGAGAAGACTTTTAAGGACCCAGAACTGGAAAAAAAGAGCATCCCTGGAAACTTATTTGGTTGCTTTTCTGGAAGCTGTGTATGTTGCAGTGTTCATAACAATTATAATGTTACGTAGGTGTGGAAGCATGCAGACGAGGAGTCACATTAACGTGGCTGAAATATGTTGAACAAACCACACACTAGAAAGTGAAGCGACGACGACGACGACGTTTCGGTCCGTCCTGGACCATTCTCAAGTCGATTGACCGAAACGTCGTCGTCCCTTCACTTTCTAGTGTGTGGTTTGGTCAACGTGTGGAAGCATTATGCACGAGGATGTGGATATACCAGAGTAGTGACCCAGGTGCAGTATGGGGTATTCGTGACGTATTGACCTAATTAAACCCCAGCATTTGTATTTATGTTAAGTGGTGGAAAAATTAGGAGGCCATTCAAGGCGGCTATAATTCGGCATTTACCAATTAACGTGCAGCCAATCCCAACCAAAAAGGTAATATTATCATTAGTTATTGAGGAAGCATTTCACGTATTCCTTATGTTCAGATTCGAGTGAGTTTAACATATGTTGTCACAACCTAGAATGAAATCTGTTCATTTGTTCCTGCTCATCGAGAGACCTCATTCCAATAACTATTAATTGGTTGGAGTTTAGAGTAGGGGTTGAGGTAGAGGGAGGGGGGGGGGAGGGAGGGAGGGAGGGAATTATCAGGGGAAAGCGCCAAGCCATATCGACTATATAGCACTGGGAAGAGGTCAGGATAAGGATTTGGGATGGGACGGCGGGGAAAGGAATGGTGCCCAATCACTTGGACGGTCGGGGATTGAACGCCCCCGAGTACAGACCAGTAGGATCGAACACCAGCAACGGCTTTAACACTATGATCCCATCATAGTGTTATCACTATGATCCCATCATAGTGATGTCACACAACACTTCCACCATTCTATCTTATTTTCGTAATATCATTAGATTGGGTTAGGTTTAGGTTACGCTGGATTAAGTCAGATTTGCTTTAAGAATAGTGATGAACTAGAGGTTTATCTAATTTCCTCATGTCTTTAGACACTACTTAAATAAAACAAAAAAAACATTAAAAAACTCCAGAGTCTCCGCTGAAAACCTCAACCCACTTTCCCTGTAATCAATTTCTTTCTTTTCGTTCCCCCTCTGACGCCTCCCCCTCCCCATTCCGCAAAAATAGAAAACGGACACAAAGCCAATGACCGTAATCTTCCCCGTCTCGCAAAGAATTCTTCCTCGACGCGATATACCAGGTCGTCTCCTTCCCTTCCAGATCCACAGGTACCACAATGCCGCGAAACTTCGTGAATTCCATGGCAGCGGAAGGAGACACGCCCATCAGCATCTCCTTGAGAGAGAGTTGAGAAGACCATCAGTCGCCGCTGTTGCTCTTCTCAAGTTCCTGACAGCGCAGAATAACGATGCCGGGAGTCTTTTGTTTTTTTATTCAGTGGTACAAGCGAACGCTGCAAGTTTTTAGGAGAATTCTGCGTGGCAAGTTGTGTGGAAATAGGAGTGGTGAACTAGGCGAGAGGTTGTATGATTAACTCTCGCTAACACACACACGCGCACGCGCACACACACACACACACACACACACACACACACACACACACACACACACACACACACACACACACACACACACACACATGGTTGTATGGCTAGATGTTAGTGACCCTAAGACCGTGTGGATTGTTGCCATGGATTATTGCTACTAATCACAGGAAGGTATGGATTATTGCCACTAATCGTAGGACCGTATGTATTATTGCCACTAATCACAGGGCGGTACGTATTATTGCCACTAATCGCAGGACCGTATGGATTATTGCCACTAATCGCAGGACCGTATGGATTATTGCCACTAATCGTAGGACCGTATGGATTATTGCCACTAATCGCAGGACCGTATGGATTATTGCAACTGATCGTAGGCTTGCATGGCTTGCTGGCAATACTTTCAAGACTTACAATTAGTTCAAGGATAACATTATTTTAGCATGTCTATCTTATCGTGAAAATATATTCTTAACCGCCGTGCCATTTCTCTTACTACAGAAAATCAAGGTGTAAATTAGATAGCCAAGTAAATGGTCAGTTTTGGCCGTACATTTAAAAACTATTTACCACTTACATACGAAATAAATTTAATGCCAAGGACATCACAAACACTTTTTTTGGCTCAACAAAATAGGTTTTTAAATTCCAGTTTAAAACACTCAACATTGCCATCTCACAAAGAAATGACTTTTTAACAAAATACGACCCATTAAATTTTTAAATATATAAAAATTGCTCTCGATTTATTGCTTGACGAACGCAAAGAGTAGATGGATATGAACAAGGCAGCCGCAAAACCTGCAGCAGCAGAAGCAGCATAAATGGCAGCAGAAGCAGCATAAATGGCAGCAGAAGCAGCATAAATGGCAGCAGAAGCAGCAGCATCAACATCACCTAAGGTGTTAGGTGGATCACCCAACACTTTCATGCCAAAGTGGCACCCTAGGGAAGGCTTAAAGTTGCAGTTAGACAGTAGAGGTGCCTCTGGAAGCCTTCCTTATTAACGGGTTCTTGTGGCTCAGTAGGTGGAGACGGTGTTTATGTAGTCTGCGGTTCCAGACTCCAATAGTCCAAAGTGAATGAAATATAAATTATATATATATATAAATATATAAATATTTCTCCATTTTCCCCACCCTTCCCCATCTTCTTACCCTACCCTCCTCTCCCCTCTTCCCCTTCTGGCTTTCAACCTCGACCAGAAACATATTTCCAATTAATACTGAATACTGAAGTCTCCTTCATCCCTTTCAAGTGAAGAAATCTAGGCTTGGACAGCCGCCTTTGACCGACTTAGTGTAGGGGAGGGAGTCATTATTTTGCCTAACCCCTCTTAATAGGACTAATAGGCTGGTCGAGGTCAGTCCTATGTCCGTCCCAAACCCCAGACCATTCACTCTGCAAAGTTGGATGACGCTAACTCCAAGCGTCTGGCCTCCAACCTTGGACAGACAGACAGACAGGCACAGTGTGTCTGCAGACGGTGCGTCACAATAACGTGACTGAAGATAACCACACATCAGACAACGAACAGACGACAACGTTTCGGTTCGTCCTGAACCATTATCAAGCACCTCCACAGATCTCCAGTATCTTCTATTGATACTGGTAATGGCTCAAAATGGCTACCACTTACGGGCTATTCGTGCCCGTGCCACCTTTTGGGTGGCTTAATCTTCATCAATCAATCAATCATTATCAAGTCGAGTAATGTGAAGAGAGAGAGATTTTTGTTATTGTTCAAGATTCAGCTACTCTGAACAAAAGTTCCAAGTAGCACGGGCTATGGTGAGCCCATAGTGGACTTACTGGGCACAGAGGCGGTGCTGTAACTGTTCAGAACAGAACAGAGAGAGAGAGAGAGGAAGAGATCAATAATATTAAGGAAGAGAGTGAGAGGGAAGGTGGGATGAATGACTGAGAAAGATGAAAGGTAAGAATAATATGAAAGAAAAAAATAGGATGAGAGGTAAGATTAAGATGAAAGAAAAGAAACTGGCCTTTGACCACTGGTCTCTGGTGATAGGCCAGTCTCACTAAAATCTTGAAGGGGACAAGACGAATAGGAAACAAAGAGCAGACACCAGCAGCAGCACTGGACGCAGCAGCAGTGTGAACCAGGTTACTACGAAGTGCACCATAGTCCGATTGATTGATAAAGATTAAGCCACCCAAGAGGTGGCACGGGCATGAATAGCCCATAACACCATAGTCCGTCAAACGCCGAGCTTTACATCAAGAGCATGAAGGGTATTAGTGAGATATTCTGTTTTTAGTCCCGATATGAAGGGGAAGCAGAGCCAAGTGTCACCAGTGTTGCCAGATTGATAAAGATTAAGACACCCAAAAGGTGGCACGGGCATGAATAGCCCGTAAGAGTGTTGCCAACAGGTTTGGGATGAACGAATTTGATGATTCTCTTTATTTTTACCTTTTCTCTTTTCATCTTATCTTCATCCTCTTTTCCTTTCATCTTATTCTTACCTTCTATCATATAATCTTCATCTTTCTCATTCATTCAAACCATCAAACCAAATGGGGGAGCCGGTGGCTGAGCGAACAGAACACTGGGCGCGTGATCCTGTGGTCCCGGGTTCGATCCCGGGCGCCGGCGAAAGACAATGGGCAGAGTTTCTTTCACCCTGATGCTCCTGTTATCTAGCAGTAAATAGGTACCTGGGAGTTAGTCAGCTGTCACGGGCTGCTTCCTGGGGGTGGAGGCCTGGTCGAGGACCGGGCCGCAGGGACACTAAGCCCCGAAATCATCTCAAGATAACCTCAAGATAATCTCACACCCTTCCCTCATACTGTTTAAATCTCTGATATTGTTTATATCTTATACTCTTTATAAATGTTTATATCTTTCTATATATCTTTTCTATTGATTGGATATCAACTGCGACGTTGCATGGGATTCAGCCTTACATTGACTTCAAATCAATGAGCTGCTGATCCTTGCTTTGCTCACCTTATCAATTGACTTACGAATGTCATACAAACTTGGTGAAACAGGGGATTCTTGCGGTCACTACAGTGCGAGAAGCGAGATTTACACTTCAGCGGTGTGGGCTTATCGTATCGATTTGTCGCTTCGTACACCCCAACCTGGAGAGGATTATCGAGGGCTGTCGAAGGCTGGAGTCACTCAAGCTGCATTGCTTGAGGTGGATAAATTTTTTAGGTGGAGGAGCAGCACGAGGTTGGTGTAGTGGGGGATTGTG
Organism: Procambarus clarkii; assembly: GCF_040958095.1. Lineage (NCBI taxonomy): Eukaryota > Metazoa > Arthropoda > Malacostraca > Decapoda > Cambaridae > Procambarus > Procambarus clarkii. Next base: position 27,207,347 of record NC_091180.1, read on the forward strand.
TCAGCACCAGACTGGTCTAGTGGGAGTCTGTGTCAGCACCAGACTGGTCTAGTGGGAGTCTGTGTCAGCACCAGACTGGTCTAGTGGGAGTCTGTGTCAGCACCAGACTGGTCTAGTGGGAGTCTGTGTCAGCACCAGACTGGTCTAGTGGGAGTCTGTGTCAGCACCAGACTGGTCTAGAGGGAGTCTGTGTCAGCACCAGACTGGTCTAGTGGGAGTCTGTGTCAGCACCAGACTGGTCTAGTGGGAGTCTGTGTCAGCACCAGACTGGTCTAGTGGGAGTCTGTGTCAGCACCAGACTGGTCTAGTGGGAGTCTGTGTCAGCACCAGACTGGTCTAGTGGGAGTCTGTGTCAGCACCAGACTGGTCTAGTGGGAGTCTGTGTCAGCACCAGACTGGTCTAGTGGGAGTCTCTGTCAGCACCAGACTGGTCTAGTGGGAGTCTGTGTCAGCACCAGACTGGTCTAGTGGGAGTCTGTGTCAGCACCAGACTGGTCTAGTGGGAGTCTGTGTCAGCACCAGACTGGTCTAGTGGGAGTCTGTGTCAGCACCAGACTGGTCTAGTGGGAGTCTGTGTCAGCACCAGACTGGTCTAGTGGGAGTCTGTGTCAGCACCAGACTGGTCTAGTGGGAGTCTGTGTCAGCACCAGACTGGTCTAGTGGGAGTCTGTGTCAGCACCAGACTGGTCTAGTGGGAGTCTGTGTCAGCACCAGACTGGTCTAGTGGGAGTCTGTGTCAGCACCAGACTGGTCTAGTGGGAGTCTGTGTCAGCACCAGACTGGTCTAGTGGGAGTCTGTGTCAGCACCAGACTGGTCTAGTGGGAGTCTGTGTCAGCACCAGACTGGTCTAGTGGGAGTCTGTGTCAGCACCAGACTGGTCTAGTGGGAGTCTGTGTCAGCACCAGACTGGTCTAGTGGGAGTCTGTGTCAGCACCAGACTGGTCTAGTGGGAGTCTGTGTCAGCACCAGACTGGTCTAGTGGGAGTCTGTGTCAGCACCAGACTGGTCTAGTGGGAGTCTGTGTCAGCACCAGACTGGTCTAGTGGGAGTCTGTGTCAGCACCAGACTGGTCTAGTGGGAGTCTGTGTCAGCACCAGACTGGTCTAGTGGGAGTCTGTGTCAGCACCAGACTGGTCTAGTGGGAGTCTGTGTCAGCACCAGACTGGTCTAGTGGGAGTCTGTGTCAGCACCAGACTGCCCTAGTATGACCCTGTTTCAACCCTCCAAAACTGGGGGTATGACAACCAAATAATGGCGAGTATAGCAACCACATGATAGTTGAAGTTTGGTGATCTTCTTGTAAGATTCTGCTTTCTGACCCACAGTTTGGGTTACCTACTTGCCTTGTCGTGAAGTTGATAAGTTGTGTGAAGTGTGAGAGACATATATCTCCACCACTTACGAGCTATTCATGCCCGTGCCACGTTTTGGGTGGCTTCATCTTCATCTTAACACATTCATAAGGGAGACATCTCCCGTCATGCAGGGTGCATTCGCACCTCCACAGATCTCCAGTATCAGCTTTTGATACTGGTAATGGCTTAAAAGGGCCACCACTTACGGGCTATTCATGCCCGTGCCACCTTTTGGGTGGCTTAATCTTCATCAATCAATCAGAGACATATAGGCCGCCTCGGGAGTAAGGCTCAGTCGACAACTTGGTCACACATCGCGCCCTGAGGAAGACACACTTCAAGTGAGGGTCCTGGACGTGACTTGCAACACCGATGGTTTCTTCAGGGACGGTAAACTTAATATGTTCTCACTGATGGTGTCGCCTCTCACTCTCTTTCCTGTGTGTGTGTGTGTATTCACCTAGTTGTGTTTGCGGGGGTTGAGCTATGCTCTTTCGGCCCGCCTCTCAACTGTCAATCAACTGTTTACTAACTACATTTTTTTCTCCCTCTCTCCACACCACACACACACACACCCCAGGAAGCAGCCCGTGACAGCTGACTAACTCCCAGGTACCTATTTACTGCTATTACTGCTAGGTAACAGGGACATTCAGGGTGAAAGAAACTTTGCCCATTTGTTTCTGCCTGGTGCGGGAACCCGCGCCACAGAATTACGAGTCCTGCGTGCTATCCACCAGGCTACCAGGCCCCTGTGTGTGTGTGTGTGCGTGTGTGTGTGTGTGTGTGTGTGTGTGTGTGTGTGTGTGTGTGTGTGTGTGTGTGTGTGTGTGTGTGTGTGTGTGTGTGTGTGTGATTTGAATTACATGATCGTTGACAGCCATCCGAATAATTATTAAGACTTTAGTAGGTAATATTCTGACGATATCAACGCTTTCTATGGAGTGAGGTGTGGTGATATCGTCGCCATCTATGGAGCTGCACTCCAACTCCGAGGCATTAGCTGAGACGAAAACAACGCCATCTGTTGACGGAGGTGTGAGAAGTTCAACGCCATCTGTGAAAGGCTCCAGTTCGTACCTCCGTTAGGTGGTGGGGGGTGGATGATGATGACCTCTGGTGACCTCTGGTGAGGGAAGTAACAATATCAACGCCATCTAGATTGTGCATTCGATTATATTTTCAGTTCCCCGGTAAAAGGCTGCCATTCTATGTTCTCCTCGTATACTCTCTGAGAGAGAGAGAGAGAGAGAGAGAGAGAGAGAGAGAGAGAGAGAGAGAGAGAGAGAGAGAGAGAGAGAGAGAGAGAGAGAGAGAGAGAGAGAGAAGATTAAGCCACCCAAAAGGTGGCTTGGGCATGAATAGCCCATAAGTGGTGGCCCTTTTGAGCCATTTCCAGTATCAATAGATGATACTGGAGATCTGTGGAGGTGCGACTGCACCCTGCGTGACGGGAGATGTCTCCCGTGCATACTCTCTGTCTGGCTAATGACTATTATATCCACAGAGGTGACGTGGAGGGTTTATTGCGCTTTGGAAATTAGTTCACCTCGGGTTTGTTAGTGGAGACCCCGACCTCTGGACGTATTACTTATGACTCTTGTCAGCCTGCTGCTGAAGACCTCTGCCAGTGTGTTTCTGGAGAGCGGATGTGGGGTATTGGGACATTGTGACTATACAGTGTGTGGACTGGCCCATGTTGAGTATCTTGAGGTTATCTTGAGGTTATCTTGAGGTTATCTTGAGATGATTTCGGGGCTTTTTTAGTGTCCCTGCTGAAGTAAGGTGAACTCCCCCGTGATTACCACTGAACGTGGACGACGTATACTTAAAAATAGTGGACTCGCCGGGATTCGAAGAACACTGCAGATATGTTAAAGTGTCCTGTGTGAAAGAGACAGTGTACATATGTGTAGTTATACGACAGAATATATTGGTGAAAGTGTTATTTTTAGTCTGCAGGCGATGAGTCACAATAATGTGGCTGAAGTATGTTGACCAGACCACACACTAGAAAATGAAGGGACGGCGACGTTCGGTCCGTCCTGGACCGAAACGGGTGTGGATTGGTGAAAGTGTTATTTAGTCTTGTTTACCCCCTTTTATTGCTTGCACAATTACTTGCTACTGCCAATTCTTAATAACGTACCACTGACTTGAGGTGCGATCATAAAATAAGAAACTCTAAGGCCCCCATAAGCAGAACGAACCCGGTTACTGTCTCAAGGAGGCTGTAACAGACATACACCCCGAGATGTATATCCAACTTCCTCGTGTATATTCACAGAGAATCGCTTGTATATTCACAGAGACTATACACCAACCCTGAACAATGTTCACGACCTGAACATACTTGCTGGCAGGTAAGTAGGTTAGTGTAGCGGACTTCATAGGTCTTAAACTCGGCAATAAACAAGATTAAAGATTACGTATTGGCATTTGTTTTATTTCACAGCAAATTGAAAACATTAGCAGGGGATTGGGAGTGTGGATAGTGGTTACTTATGGGAAACCTGCGCTGGGTAGGGTCAGGTGAGATAGTTATAGTTGAGTAATTATATATATAATAGATGTAGTAGTTGAGTAATATATATATATATATATATATATATATATATATATATATATATATATATATATATATATATATAAACTTTTTTCTTTTTACACAAATACACATATATTGGTCTTACTGCAGATAGCCAACTCTGGATTGCAATCTGCAATACATCTAACTCTTAACAAAAGACAATGAGCTCAATGAAAATATAAATTTGCATATAGATAGTTTCATTTGGCGATAACTTCCACGCTAAAATAATGTCTAATAAAATAGCCACTTATACTTCATCTGGGAATAGATGTGACGCAGAGTACGAAGTGTTGAAGTGTCCTGGACCCGGATTCACGAAGTAGTTACGCAAGCACTTACGAACGTGTACATCTTTCCTCCACCTTTGACGGCTTTGGTTACATTTATTAAACAGTTTGCAAACGTGAAACTTCCCAATCAACTGTTGTTATTATTATAAACAGCCTCCTGGTCCTTCGGAGTTCATTAACTGATAATTAATTGTAAACAAAGCAGCCAAAGATTGAGAAAAGATGTTCAGGTTCGTAAGTGCTTACGTAACTGCTTCGTGAATCTGGCCCCTTATCTAATAGTTGATTTTGCAATTATACATTTGAAATATATCTATATATTCAAAGGAACACCTTGAAATCCCCCAGTACTGGAATATATCAAATACGGAGCGCATATTTGCTCTATTGACTGGCACGATATGATCTGGTTTGTCTTTGCATCGTACGTAGAAAATCGTTTTTCGGGTTGAACCAAATTCAAGAGTACCGGGTTCTACTTTCTAATTGCGATGTATGTCGGAATACATGTACTATATAGTCCTCTCATTCTTCCTATAAGTACTATCAAAACAGGAGGATGGGCTTATGGGGATCAAGGAGGGGGGGGGGAGAATGAATGGGGGGGGGGGGGGGAAGAAGGGGGGTATGAATTGTGGGGGGGGGGGGGGGGGAAGGGGAGATAGGGAGGTCGCCGCGAAGCCTAATCTTGTTCCTTTGCTCAGTTCCTTACTCCTTTTCGCTAAGTAAAGCGAGTAAAGTACGCCGTTTTCCTTTTTTATAAGTATAGGGGGGTACTTAAATAAAGTCATAGAGTAGGATATTACACACACACACATATATATTTGCTTTCAAAATGACTTGCCCTTGAAGCAAATATTATTCCATCTCGTTTTTATATATCTTATATCTCCCAAATTAATATTGCCGAGTATTTTTTGTTTCCAGTTCCAGATGAGAAAGTTAAACCCATTTTTTGTTTTGTTTTTAACTTTTTGATATATTATCCTGTTAACTAGATTTAATTCACAATTGTTTATGTAATTATTTGCATGTGCGTGTTTTTACGTCTCTCGTGTAGCGGAAGTTTACTTGTGAAATGATTTATCCGAGAAAAAGCCTCCTTGTTGCCAGAGTAAACTGCCTGAGAATGGAGAGCCTCGCTACTCAATCACGGAACCCATTAATGCAATGGGTTAAACATTGTCCCGGTCCAGGAGGGGAACGGTAAATGTGTAGTGTGTGTGTGTGTGTGTGTGTGTGTGTGTGTGTGTGTGTGTGTGTGTGTGTGTGTGTGTGTGTGTGTGTGTGTGTGTGTGTGTGTGTGTGTGTGTGTACTCACCTAATTGTGCTTGCGGGGGTTGAGCTTTGGCTCTTTGGTCCCGCCTCTCAACTGTCAATCAACAGGTGTTCAGGTTCCTGAGCCTACTGGGCTCTATCATATCTACATTTGAAACTGTGTATGGAGTCAGCCTCCACCACATCACTTCCTAGTGCATTCCATTTACTAACCACTCTGACACTGAAAAAGTTCTTTCTAATGTCTCTGTGGCTCATTTGGGTACTCAGCTTCCACCTGTGTCCCCTTGTTCGCGTCCCTCCAGTGTTGAATTGTTCATCCTTGTCATCCTTGTGTGTGTGTGTGTGTGTGTGTGTGTGTGTGTGTGTGTGTGTGTGTGTGTGTGTGTGTGTGTGTGTGTGTGTGTGTGTGTGTGTGTGTGTGTGCGTGCGTCCGTTGTTCCCTCCCTGCCCCCCCCCCTTCCCCAATCCCCGTGCACGTAAAAATTCACGAATTGAGTTTTGCATGTTTGTTTTTTCCCCTGTATTTACCCTGTCGTGACGACTCTGAAGCTAGCACAACGAAGCAAATCCCTCCAGCAGGCAGATTCCACATCCCTGAATTCATTCGATGCATATTTCTTAAAATACACCTGACTGTGTCCTGGGGCGCGCCGCAGCGAGCGATTTCATCACGCCTACACACAAGGTAATTCTTGAGACACATCTACACACAAGCTAATCCTTGAGCCACATCTACACACAAGCTAATCCTTGAGCCACACCTACACGCAAGCTAATCCTTGAGCCACACCTACACGCAAGCTAATCCTTGAGCCACGCCTACACGCAAGCTAATCCTTGAGTCACACCTACACGCAAGCTAATCCTTGAGCCACACCTACACGCAAGCTAATCCTTGAGCCACGCCTACACGCAAGCTAATCCTTGAGCCACACCTACACGCAAGCTAATCCTTGAGCCACACCTACACGCAAGCTAATCCTTGAGCCACGCCTACACGCAAGCTAATCCTTGAGCCACACCTACACGCAAGCTAATCCTTGAGCCACACCTGCACGCAAGCTAATCCTTGAGCCACACCTACACGCAAGCTAATCCTTGAGCCACACCTACACGCAAGCTAATCCTTGAGCAACACAAGCATAAGACACACTAACAACATGCTCAAAGCAGTACAAGACTCACACACAGAGATCACACTAACGTGATGCATCAAATGAACAAATCCACAAGGGCCGTGACGCAGGTTCGAATCCTCCTCACGGCCCTTGTGGATTTGTTCATTACAAGACTCGTTCTTGAGCTGTGGAGAAGACTGAAGGCACTGGCCTGTGAGGAAAGACTGAAGAAAACTGGACTTCACCACACAGGAGGAAAGGAAGAATAGCGGAGACATGATGACGATATATAAGATTCTAAGTGGAATACGCAAAGTAGACAGTGTTCAAAGCAGACCGGAGGAGGGCATAGATGAAAGCTGAAAACGCATACAAGTTATATGTCAGCAGTAACTTTCTTCAGTGTTAAAGTTAAGTGGAATAAGGTATAAAGAAGATAATTATGCTTCCTCTGTGTATAATTTTAAATGCAAATATGATAAAAAAAAACAAGGGAACTGAATCATTGCATTGAAAAAAGAATGGTTGAAAAGTGGGACTAGGAGCTGAGCTCGACCCTTCAAGCACGTATAGGTCAATACACACACACACACACACACTAGGTGAGTACACACACACACACATATGTAGATATGATAAGAGCCCAATAGGCTCAGGAACCTGTACACCTGTTGATTGACGGTTGAGAGGCGGGACCAAAGAGCCAGAGCTCAACCCCCGCAAGCACAACTAGGTGAGTACAACTAGGTGAGTACACACAATTCGGATTCTGGGGTCACCCCGGGCGCCGGTAGAGTGACGATCAAAGTAGTAAAGATGTTACAAAATGATAAGGAGATGTGTAGTGAAGGTGTGACCCTTGGCATACTTCCTCCAGCTCCCTATATCACCCGCGGCCATCCACCCAGATTACCAACAACAAAATTGACGTATCAGCTGAAATGTGATCGACATCGACACGTCAAAAATAAAGCGATACAGCCACAAGGGTACACCAGCCACGGTACAGCTGGAGCAATATATCTATCCTCCGCAGCCCTTTCTCACGCTCCACATCCATCCTTATCGCCTGCTTCCCGGGGACACCTGTCCACGCGTCCGTCCAGACGACAGGCAGTTTCCACACATGTTCATTTGATAAAACGTGCACAAAGGGGAATAGCGCGCAATGCCTTGTGGTCAAGAAAGCGTTGATAGTGGCGTTAGCAAGATTGGTGACAGCTTATATAAATAGTAGAAAAGCGAGCGTAGAGAGAGAGAGAGAGAGAGAGAGAGAGAGAGAGAGAGAGAGAGAGAGAGAGAGAGAGAGAGAGAGAGAGAGAGAGAGAGAGAGAGAGAGAGAGAGAGAGAGAGAGAATGAGAGAGAGAATGAGAGAGAGAATGAGAGAGAATGAGAGAGAGAGAGAGAGAGAGAGAGAGAGAGAGAGAGAGAGAGAGAGAGAGAGAGAGAGAGAGAGAGAGAGAGAGAGAGAGAGAGAGAGAATGAGAGAGAGAGAATGAGAGAGAGAGAATGAGAGAGAGAGAATGAGAGAGAGAGAATGAGAGAGAGAGAGAGAGAGAGAGAGAGAGAGAGAGAGAGAGAGAGAGAGAGAGAGAGAGAGAGAGAGAGAGAGAGAGAGAGAGAGAGAGAGAATGAGAGAGAATGAGAGAGAATGAGAGAGAATGAGAGAGAATGAGAGAGAGAGAGAGAGAGAGAGAGAGAGAGAGAGAGAGAGAGAGAGAGAGAGAGAGAGAGAGAGAGAGAGAGAGAGAGAGAGAGAGAGAGAGAGAGAGAGAGTTGAAAATGTCAATAATAGTACAAAGAAGAAAGGAGAGAGTGAATCACAGTTTACAAGTCAGTATAGTCGTCTCACCTTACAGGTATCCAGGCACCTTAGATAGCCCTTCAGAACCACGAGGTGTCTATGAACATCAAGTTACAGCCCCGCTCCTGTACCAGGTAGGTCCACTACGGGTTCACCACAGCCTGTGCTACTTGCAACTTTTTGTTCCCAGTAGCCTATAATAACGTCTATGAATACCACCAACGTCCATGGTATCTCCCATGGCACGTTCGTATGAGGAAATACAATGACGGTGAAGAAACGACTCAATAAATGTATAAATGCATTAGAAACCAAATTTACGGATGTAACCTAAATACTTTCTCAAGTATACAATGTTCTGAACAAGATTTTGTATCAGATTCAGCTACTCGGAATAAAAGTTGCAAGTAGCACGGGGCTATGGTGAGCCCATAGTGGACTTACCCGGCACAGGAGCAGGTCAAAATGTTTTGTGACAAGATTGTAGATTGATTGATTGATGACGATTAAGCCACCCAAAAGGTGGCACGGGCATAACTAGCTCGTAAGTGGTGGCCCCTTTTGAGCCATTACCAGTATCAAGAGCTGATACTGGAGATCTGCGGAGGTGCGACTGCACCTTGCGTGACGGGAGATGTCTCCCCCGTGCAAGATTGATTGATTGATTGATGAAGATTAAGCCACCCAAGAGGTGGCACGGGCATGAATAGCCCGTAAGTGGTGGCCCTTTTGAGCCATTACCAGTATCAAAAGATGATACTGGAGATCTGTGGAGGCGCAACTGCACCCTGCGTGACGGGAGATGTCTCCCGGACCAAATGGTGACCAAATGGTGTGCAAGATTGTAGGAGTGTGCGTTTATAAATCTGGCAGAGCACCTCACTGGACGTCCCTCATTAGATGTCGTTGTGATTATACTCTCCAGGGACGTCGAAGTTTCAGAAGAATTCTGAAACTTCTGTAACTCGGGACCTCGCAGCTGAGTGGACAGCGGTCCGGAGTCTTAGTCCTGGTTTTAGTTCCGGCTGGGGAGGAAGCAAATGGGCAGAGGTTCTTTCATCTGATGCTCCTATTCACCTAACTATAAATAGGTACCTGGGTGTTGGATGGTTGCTACGGGCTGTTTCCTGGTGATGTGTGTGTGTGCGCGCGTGTGATAGAGAGAAATATATATGTATTAGACATAACAGGAAAAAAATAGGCTAGTTAAAGAGGCGGGATCCAAGAGCTAATAGATCGATTCTGCAAGCACAAAGAGTAAATACAACGACATTCAGAAGAAATTCAAATTCTGCTAGAATTTACCTACTTAAAATTATCTGTTAAATTAAGGACCTGCTCGAAACGCTGCGCGTACTAGTGGCTTTACAAGATTGTAAATACTATGCTATGTATTCTCACAAACCCAATGTATCTTCTTGTATATAAATAAATAAATAAATAAATAAATAAATAAATAAATATCTAATGACGGAGGCCAAGTTAGGCGCTCTGCCAGACATATAAACGCAAACTCCTAGAATCTTGAAGACTAAGACGATTTGAAGACAAATTTAGATCATCCTAGAATCTTGTTGAGAACATTGTCTACAATACCTTGAGAAAAGATTAAATTTTGTAAATTTTGCCGCGAGGGGGGAGTTTATTGGGCAGCGCCACTTATCCTGTGAGTGGACACACCGCCATAGCAGTATGTACAACACTCCCCAATAGGAAGAAAACCCGTTGGGTTGTTGGATGTAGGTTGCATCCAAAAATGTGGTTTTTAATACATTTATACAAATATTGGGTCTTCCTTTACCTTCATTCAAGCACTACGGCATTGTATACCTTTCTCCAGGATATATGATGTTATACAACACGATATGATAAGAGACATTCCATCCTCACCATTAATTGAAAAACAATATACGAGGAACCGTAACGACAAGACTACTGTATATGATTAAACACTATACAATGAAATACATTAAATAATACAAACTTAAAATACGAAACAAGGTAAAACTGATATAATTACACACCAAATATATCCAGTCCTATTAGAAGAGCAGATCTGAGAGAGGCCACAGCCTCCAGTAAATACGAACATCACATTCCACAAGATATTGTTGTTTAAGATTTGCTACTTGGAACAAAAACTTCCCAGCAGCACGGGCTATGGTGAACCCGCTTCCACAAGAGAGGAACATCCCTCCCATCCATGAGAGAGATAATAAGCATCCGCGATGTCTTTGCCAGTTTCTAAAACACTTATATCTAAATATATTCAGTGTGGGTTACTACTCTACCAGCAACAAGTGTTTCACACTATTGGGGGAGCATCATTGTTACATCTGGGAACAGGATACCCAGTGAGTCGAAACCTATGCATCTTGTAAGCGCAATCTATATGCAAACGAGTGAATACGACCGCCTGTTGGGAGTGGCATCAGAGTAAATGGTCAGGGATACATCGAATATGTTATCTCCCATAGTTCCTTTGGGTCAACACTGGCATCCCAGAACGATGTTAAGAGGCAAAGGTGTCAGTTTAAAACACTGGATGAACCCCCCCCCCCCCCTCCCAAAGGACTGCCTTAACATGTTGTGCTACGTTACCTGATATATTGTTGACACGTTGTGCTACGTTACCTGATATATTGTTGACACGTTGTGCTACGTTACCTGATATATTGTTGACACGTTGTGCTACGTTACCTGATATATTGTTGACACGTTGTGCTACGTTACCTGATATATTGTTGATATGTTGTGCTACGTTACCTGATATATTGTTGACACGTTGTGCTACGTTACCTGATATATTGTTGATATGTTGTGCTACGTTACCTGATATATTGTTAACATGTTGTGCTACGTTACCTGATATATTGTTGATATGTTGTGCTACGTTACCTGATATATTGTTGATATGTTGTGCTACGTTACCTGATATATTGTTGACATGTTGTGCTACGTTACCTGATATATTGTTGACATGTTGTGCTACGTTACCTGATATATTGTTAACATGTTGTGCTACGTTACCTGATATATTGTTGATATGTTGTGCTACGTTACCTGATATATTGTTGACATGTTGTGCTACGTTACCTGATATATTGTTGACATGTTGTGCTACGTTACCTGATATATTGTTAACATGTTGTGCTACGTTACCTGATATATTGTTGATATGTTGTGCTACGTTACCTGATATATTGTTGACATGTTGTGCTACGTTACCTGATATATTGTTGATATGTTGTGCTACGTTACCTGATATATTGTTAACATGTGCTATGTTCCCAGATATGCTGCCATGCTGCGATACCTGCTTGATGAGGTTCTGCAAACCTCTTTGATGGTCATGTTTCTTGGATAAAACCAACAACTCTACTCTTTCCAAAAAGCAAAAAGACACATCGAGTAAAATAAAAATAGACTAGCAGAGAGCTCAATAACAAAAAATGGCTGATGCTACAGGGGGGGGGGGACTAACGCAAGCGGCTTGAGCCGGAGTAAGAGGGTCCCCAGCTCCACCGTCAGATTTAGAGCGTTCACTATATTCTGGAACAGAGCCCCCATGGCGAGGAAAGAACGCTCTGTGTCTAACAAGAGATTGCCAATAATGATCCTGGCTCTAGGGGCTCAAGTGCTACCCACAATCGCGGTAAAGGTAAATGGAGGATGTTATTTCAGAGCACAGTCCTACCAGCGAGCATCAGAAATATTGCAGGAACAACCGTGGACATCTTCAAGAGGAAACTAGATTGTTTCCTTCAAGGAGTGCCGGACCAACCGGGCTGTGGTGGGTATGTGGGCCCGCTCCAAGCAACAGCCTGGTTGGTGGACCAAACTCTCACAAGTCAAGTATGGCCTCGGGCCGGGCTTGGGGAGTAGAAGAACTCCCAGAACCCCATCAACCAGGTATCAACCAGGCAGTGTTGGGAGGCTCTGGTGTCCCTCCACTGGACACCACATCATCATCACCAACCCACCAATGAGTGACTCTTCACAACCCATCCATATCAACATTAGCAACGGCAAACAGCAGGAGCAACCTAAGCAGAATCAACACTAAAATCCGCGGCATCCTAGCCATGCGGACTCTAAGATATTATGCCGGGCATGAGTAAGTTATGTTCTATATACAGTATATATATACCTTTATATATTATAAACTGGCTTTAATGTTATCAACAAGGCAATCGTTATTACCTACAGAGGAAAATTATCACCATTACATATGTCTCCCCTGGCGCTGTAATTAAGCATTACAGGCTGGGGCGAAAATACGCTCGCGGCGTATTACAAAATTTAAAATTAAACACTACATTCTCTTTTTTTTTAATTACGTAAAATGCGGCGAAAGTTCAAGACAACATGGTGAAAATTATGAGACATTTTTCTGTAACATACTTTTTTTTTGTGAAATTTTCCATACTATTAGGCTATTTTTTTTGGTAACATTCACTTTAACAAGTGACCATTACTGTGACACCTTAACGAGTCACCATTACTGTGACACATTAACAAGTCACCATTACTGTGACACATTAACAAGTCACCATTACTGTGACACATTAACAAGTCACCATTACTGTGACACATTAACAAGTCACCATTACTAACACATTAACAAGTGACCATTACTGTGACACATTAACAAGTGACCATTACTGTGACACATTAACAAGTCACCATTACTGTGGCACATTAACAAGTCACCATTACTGTGACACATTAACAAGTCACCATTACTAACACATTAACAAGTGACCATTACTGTGACACATTAACAAGTCACCATTACTAACACATTAACAAGTGACCATTACTGTGACACATTAACAAGTCACCATTACTAACACATTAACAAGTGACCATTACTGTGACACATTAACAAGTCACCATTACTAACACATTAACAAGTGACCATTACTAACACATTAACAAGTGACCATTACTAACACATTAACAAGTGACCATTACTGTGACACATTAACAAGTCACAATTACTAACACATTAACAAGTGACCATTACTGTGACACATTAACAAGTCACCATTACTGTGACACATTAACAAGTCACCATTACTGTGGCACATTAACAAGTCACCATTACTGTGACACATTAACAAGTCACCATTACTAACACAGTAACAAGTCACCATTACTAACACATTAACAAGTGACCATTACTAACACATTAACAAGTGACCATTACTGTGACACATTAACAAGTCACAATTACTAACACATTAACAAGTGACCATTACTGTGACACATTAACAAGTCACCATTACTGTGACACATTAACAAGTCACCATTACTGTGACACATTAACAAGTCACCATTACTAACACATTAACAAGTCACCATTACTAACACATTAACAAGTGACCATTACTAACACATTAACAAGTCACCATTGTCACAACGCAAAACGTGTATGACTACACTCCGGCTTCCTGTCCCCCTCGCTCAATGAATTATTATTATTAATTGTAACAATCCATCATTGGACGCGTCTTACCAGGGAGGTAAAGAGGCACTTAAGACGAGCAAGCACTAAACTATTACGGCTATATAGCACTTGGAAGGGCCGTGAGGATAAGGGGATAGAGGATAGGACAGAGGAAAGGAATGGTGCAGACGATGAGTCACAATAACGTGGCAGAAGATATGGACATCGCAACGACCACTTGAGAAATGGTCCAGGATGGACCGAAATGTTGTCGTTTCGCCGCGTTCTGATGTTTGGTTTGGTCATCAACGAAAGGAATGGTGCCCAATCATCTGGACGGTCTGGGGGGATTGAACGCCGACCTGCAGGAAGTGAAGTCGTCGCTCTACCGTCCAGTCCAAGTCACAACACCATATGAACCCCTAACGAGATCTCCAGTGACATGTAAACCCGTAACGAGATCTCCAGTGACAGGTAAACCCGTAACGAGATCTCCAGTGACAGGTAAACCCGTAACGAGATCTCCAGTGACAGGTAAACCCGTAACGAGATCTCCAGTGACAGGTAAACCCGTAACGAGATCTCCAGTGACAGGTAAACCCGTAACGAGATCTCCAGTGACAGGTAAACCCGTAACGAGATCTCCAGTGACAGGTAAACCCGTAACGAGATCTCCAGTGACAGGTAAACCCGTAACGAGATCTCCAGTGACAGGTAAACCCTAACCTTATAGGACCTAAAGGTAAACCTCTCACATGCTGATGGCGCTGAACCATGACGCAATTTGTAAATTTAATAGCGAGATCCAGATTCAATAATTCCTTCCGTTAGAGCTTTTGTTAATGTTAGGCTACGTATAAATGATTTCACAATGTAACACGATCATATTTCATAATGGCTGATGCCTAAAAAAGTATAGAAAAATGGTCATTATTCCCTTCAAGCTTTGCTTGTGTGACAGATTTGTATATTTACTTATTTCCAAGTGAGAAAACGGCCGAATGTGCAACTTTTCGTTATCGTTGGTGTCCTGGAAGGCCAAGACAGCGGCGAACCTGGTAAAACCACCTTAGAGAGAGCCCCAACAGGAACTTTCCTTTTTAAGACTACGTCATAGCCCAGTCGATAGAGCTTTGCCCTCACACGCCTGGGTTCCGGGATTCGAGTCTCCGAGAGCCCAGGTGAATGGAATGTTTATTTCCAAGGAATGTGTGTGTATGATAATTTACAGGACTGCCAGGTTGTTTCCGATGACCTTCTAGCAATCTTCCTAATCCGTCAAGGCAAAGTCTTGCTTCTATTCACTTGGGCTCTTGGAGTACTCAAAACCTGAATCCCCTAAGCGTGTGATCCCGAAGTTCATTTTTTTAAGGTCTTGATGCTGTTGGAATCCTCTTTGAGGTGTCCCAAACGAGCTAGGGAAAGTAACTTCACATTACGGAGTTGCTCCAAGTTTATTTACTCATCACTGAATCTATCTGGAAAGTTCTGGAAAATAGGTACATTTCAAAATACTGTATTCCTCTGCTGGTCACAAAAGCAAAGTTTGTGTGTGTGTGGGAGGGGGGGGGGGAGGGGGAGAGGGAAATTTCAGGGAAAAGCGCGCCAAGCCATTACAACTATATAGCACTGGGAAGGGGTCAGGATAAGGATTTGGGATGGGACGGGGGGAAAGGAATGGCGCCCAACCACTTGTGGACGGTCGGGGATTGAACACCGACCTGCATGAAGCGAGACCGTCGCTCTACCGTCCAGCCCAAGTGGTTGGGAGAATGCTTGACATTTTCTACACCTTGGAGGCATAAAGCCAGGGGGGAAACCCAGGAATAAAATGCTGGCATAATGCTTAAGCTTGCACGCCAAGCCGTTGGATCATACCCTTGCAAAAGTCCCAGTCATATTGAAGGCTTTCATGTGTTATGTCATATGTATGATCTCCATACATTGAAGACTGTCATGCCATATGTATTATCTCCATAAACTGAAGACTGTCACGTGTAATGCCACCTGAATCCCCTCCATACTGGATATCTATCACTAATAATCCATAATGTCAGATCTCTTTGTGCTTATGCAAACTCAAGAGTCTTTGTTTCGTATCGTTATAAATGATATTTCAATATTTAATATCAGCATTTTATAAACACAAACTTTCTTATGTATAACGTATAGGGGGGTAGAAATAGCCTAAGCTACTCTATCCCTTTGAGATGTATTTATTGCTTATCTCAATAAACATACTTGAACTTGAACTTCTTATGTATATTATTACTATTATATTACACAAAATAAACTTGATTGTTAGGCATTTCTGCTTCACGTATATTTCCGGATGGGGGGAAAAAATTAACAGAAGCGAGGAAAATTATGCCCGTATCTCCCAACACCGACGAAAGGAAACAGTTCATTACTGTTTGCAAACACTGTAAATCGTGACATATGAGATTATCAACAACTCGTGTTGCTCAAATTATTTCATGCTGCAGCAAACACACACACAATAAAAAAACTTTTATTCCTCGCTAAAACAAACGCTTCAAACATACGATGTAAAAAAAAAAAAAATGCACATTCAGCGCAGTTACAAAATATCTCGATAGCTATTTCTCGAAACTGTGTTGATGTGACAGTGCCTTGGGCACGTTTGGGCACACTTGACGCTAGGGGTCACTGGAGACGTCATATCTGACGCAAAACGTCAATGGAGAAGTCTGCAGAATATCCGACGCATTAGGATACCAAACCTGTTCCTTCAATACGGAAATAAAAATGTTAATGCTAATTTTTCATTGATGAAGTAACTGATAATTGCTATTGATGATAGCCACTCAATCATCAATAGCAATTGAAATTAATCGAACAAAAAATGCAGATAAATCACTTGTAATCAAAGAAGTACAGAATATATTCATCGTAATGGGGGAGGGAGGGGGTAGGGGGGGGGGTGAGAGAGAAATGCAGGAGGCCCGTATAAGGGCGAAAAAATAGGTCCTCTGGATGATGGCAAGAGGAAATAGGCGAGACAGATTGCCATATTCACTTGTCTCTGAAGATGCCCCGGAGCGTCTCAACTACTAGCAGGGAATGGCAGCTTCTGGGAGGAGATGGCAGCCTCTGGGAGGAGATGGCAGCTTCTGAGAGGAGATGATAGGCTTTCTTCCTGCTTCGCTATCAAAGCCTACTATTACCTGCCACACCGTCAGTTTTATTCTCTACCGAATTTTGGTCGGCTTTCATTTTTATATATTTTAAACCTTATATACTGCCTTGATAAATTTGGCGCGCAGCTTATTCAATGATTTATTATGTAAATAGAATTTTAAAAATATGCCTTCAACATTTTAAGTCGTGTACAAGTCTTTGTTTTTTTTATGAGGCGCGTTAGGCTAGGAGAGAAGAGAGTTAGGTAAGAAAAGGTTATGTTAGATTAGGCAAGGTTAGGGCAGGGTATGATTGATAAGGATAGCATAAGGCAGCTAGGGTTAGGACAAGTGACGCTGGATTAGGTTAGGTTAGCTAAGATTAGGATATCATAGATTAGTCGCTAGACTTATTGGATAGGTTAGGCTGGATTCAGTTTGAAATGGCTAAACTAAGTTAGATTAGGTAGCGTTCCGATAGATACTGCTTAGTTTAGTTTAGTTTAGACAGGTAAGCCAGTAGTACTAATTACAGCAGTTTACAGAACCTGTCGCCTGACAGCCGTACGCGACGGAAGTGTTTTATAATCGTTAAAACTGAATGGACAGGTCATGATATGTTATCCTTTATTCAAACGCTCAAATTGGACGGTATCGTACTTAACCCATCTGTGAACCAATCAACCGTTAACTTGTTAATCCTTTGTACTTTCATAGTTTCACTGTGTTACGTTCTTGAAATTGAAAAGTTTATGTTTGTGTTTTAAGTGTAAAGTGTCAAATTCGGAGTGAGTGTCTTTGATGTTACGACAGAATGATTACCACACTTCAATAAATTACCAAGATTGCTTAAATGCTAATATGACGCATTTGTTTGAGTGATGAGGGAGCAGCCACCTCACCTTAGATGTGAGTAGAAGAGGTGCCTCACTTCAGATGTAAGTGGAGGAGTGAGGAGGTGCCTCACCTCAATCGTGAATGTAGATTGATTGATGAAGATTAAGCCACGTCAAAGGAGGTGGTACGGGCATGAATAGCCCGTAGATGGTAGATATTTGGAGTGAATGTGTGATCTGTGGTCGTGTAACATCTTGAAGTGTCTCTGTCCTGAATGTAGATTGTTGTTTTAGATTTAGCTACTCAGAACGAAGTGTCCATGTAGCAAGGGCTATGGTGAGCCCGTAAAGAATGTAGATGAGAGTACCTGCCTTTTGCAGACGTGCAAAGGGAAGGGAATCAAGTCAATACGACTATATAGCACTTGGGAAGGGTCAGGATAAGGATTTTGGATGGGATGGGGGAAGGAATGGTGTCTAGCCAGCTGGACAATCGGGGATTGAACGCCGACCTGCATGAAGCGAGACCATCGCTCTGCTGTCAAGCCCAAGTTGTTGAACTTTATAGACGTGGAGTGATTAACAAACAGGAGTTGGGGGGAGGAAATCCCAATACGCCTCAGCTCCCGTCTTGAACATGTTCGAATTCCTACAGCGTTTCCTCACCAGTTGCAAAGTTCTCTCTTCTCTAACCCTTCTTGGGTCCTCTAATTCCTGTGAACTTTGCCTTTCTTTGTTTCCTCTATCGCCTTAGGACTTAGTGGCTCACACGCTTAGATGGGCATTACAGCTTATCACATTATATTCTCCATATTACAAGCCTACGGCGTTCTTTACTCACATTAGGCCATAAACTTAATATCTGTGATATGAGGACATAGCGAAGGAACGGTTCCCAACTACTTGGACCATTGCGGGATCGAGTACCGACCCTACAAGAGCAAGACTCGTTCTACCAATGAACTGAAGTGTAGAAAATGAACTGGAGAAAGTAAATCGACTTTCTCTTCACCTGCTATACTCTCTCCACTGTGGCTGTGGTATACTCCCTACAACTGACTATGGAGTCGACGGGATATACCACAGCCACAGTGCAAATAAGAGAAAATAAGAAGTGGGGAACTATCAGGAGAAAGCGCTAAGCCATTACGACTATATAGCACTGGGAAGGGGTCAGGATAAGGATTTGGGATGGGACGGGAGGGAAGGAATGGTGCCCAACCACTTGGACGGTTGGGGATTGAACGCTGACCTGCTTGAAGCGAGACCGTCGCTCTACCGTCCAGCCCAAGTGATTGGAGAAAATAGGAGATAAAACCAATTTAAAAAAAAATTTACACTGACAAACGAAAACATAGGCTAATCTACAAATTTACATTTCATTAATGAAACGACTTAGGAACAATACGCAGCCTAACAAAGGCAAGCTTCATACACTTATCTAAGCATCAAACTCGTAACCAAAATATAGTGAATACAATGATAAAATGACAAACCCGTAACACCTAAACGTAATAATAATATCAATCTCAATTCCCAGAGCTATTCAGCCTCTCAGCCCTGGGGCCAGATTCACGAAGCAGTTACGCAAGCACTTACGAACCTGTACATCTCTTCTCAATCTTTGGCGGCTTTGTTTACAATTATTAAACAGTTAATGAGCACCGAAGCACCAGGAGGGTGTTTAAAACAATAACAACAGTTGATTGGGAAGTTTTCATGCACGTAAACTGTTTAATAAATGTAACCAAAGCCGTCAAAGATTGAGGAAAGATGTACAGATTCGTAAGTACTTGCATAACTACTTAGTGAATCTGGTCCCAGATTCGTCTACCAAAGCCCAGAGGTGTCCGAGACTCCTCGAGAGGCTCAGACACTAGCTCCCCCAGTATTCTGGATCTTTACAAACATCACTGATGCAACGGAACGAGTCTAATCTGTAACGAAATTGACCAACTCGTTACAAATATGACACACTAGCCAAAATAAACAAAAGTTAAAACATCGTAATACTGACGTTTTCTATGACGTTAGGCGGGTTGTTTGGGTTGTACGTTTCTTGTCAGGGGAAAACAGTTGCATATCTTACGTTGCGGGAAATGACAATAACAGGTTCCCCTAACTACTGGGAATCACCACCAACGCTGTTATAGAGGGTAACGGTAGTCAATAACTCATTATAATGTCAAACACACGTGACAAGGCTATATTATAATCATTAATGTGTAGCTAATTATGCTATTTTATTTTAATTAACATTGTGTTCCTTAGGCATTTGCCAATATAGTCTCTCTCTCTATATATATAGATCTCCCTATATAAATCTGCCTATATCAGAGAAGGGTTCTCATACATTTGGCAATAGTCTTTCTCATATATTAGGCTATATCATTAATTAAATGTTCGATATTCATTTGGAAGCATTATTGTTCATTAATAGTGTTTATTCACGCAATAGGCAATGTTCCTCATTCATTGTGTTCTCACATTATGCTACATTCTTCGTTAATAATGTTACCCATCCATTAGACTAATCTTCCTCATTAATAAGGTTTCATCAATTATGTTCTTAAGTAGTTGAAAAGCCGTGTTCGGAATATCGATATTAGGCCTACATAGGCTAATATGCAGGTGTTGATGAAGTGTTCGGAATATCGATGGTAGGCCTACACAGGCTAATTTGCAGGTGTTGATGAACAGTGTTCGGAATATCTAGGCCGAACACATTTCGAACGTGGCTGAAAACTCTTAATTTAACATCCACGCATTAACAAATATTTAGAATTTATCGCCACCCCCCCCCCCTCCCCTAAACAAAAAAATAGATCGTGGTCGTTTAATTTCCGAATATATAAATAAATCGCAAGACGGTCCAACCTTAGACATAACTTGAAACATTCCAAAATTCGATAGTTTTCTAATAACTGCCTTATAAATATATATATATCAACATTAGTTGAAGTTGGTTAACTTCACAACAAATTAAATTAAAACAATATATATATATATATATATATATATATATATATATATATATATATATATATATATATATATATATATATATATATATATATTTAGAATTTTCTTACCTGTCAGTTGAAAAAAAATATTGTCGGGACTGAAATTTCAAAGCACCTGGCGATGGATGTTCTTCAGACACAAGAGATATTTTTTCTTAACACTCAAGTCAATCGCAGGATCTCCGTTTAACATCCCATTAGTGAAATACAAGTTAATGAAAGCCTGACGAGTTCGTGGTGCCAGTGATGGCTGGTGGGGGAGGAGAGAGCGTACGTCTTCCCTCCACCGCTCCCGGCCGCACACTGCCACCCACCTGCCAGCTGGTCTGAGGCCTTGACCTGCGCATGCGCATGAAGGCCGGGTATCATTAGGCGATTCCCATCAATGATTAGTGTATAAGGTTATTCATTCTTCTACGCGTTATCAAACACTATTCACGGATTGGCGAGGACGGATGCAAAATGTGAAAAAAGATTCATCAGCTAATAAAGTTTGAGTTTGGAGAACTTATCAGACATTAAATGAGCTTTGAAATGTTCATTAGGATGAACATGGTACAAGTCTTGACGTATGTATGGTACGACCCTCAGCGTAGTGTATGGTACAATCCTTGACGTATATTTGGTACGACCGTCGGGCCTGAGCACTCTCAGAAGACCTGTTAATGACTTCAACTCATCAAAACATTAGCTACTGCAGCAACCATTAAACAATAAGCGCTTCCCTCTGCTTTTCCCGGAAGAGAGGGTGATGATTTAGCCTAACATTGACCGTTTTGTTTTATCATAGTGCTAAGTGGATAGGAGGATGGGGAGGAGTGTGGGGGAGGAGGTTGAGGAGGGAATGGGGAATCAGGATAGGGGTTGGGGGGATGATGTTAACACAGCTTTTGCGACCTGTTTATGAGTTTTCAAATATACTGAGCTTCTTGTCTATAGTCGCGTCGGACCGGACTGCTCGGACTTGGTTGCCCGGACGGGATAAAGGACAAAGAACACTGCCCGGACGGATCAGCCGAGAGACAAGAGGGTTCCGGATAGTTGTGTGAAGCGTAATTTTCCGCCGAAGCAATTTCTGTGTTCTGTTTGTTTACTCCTGATTGACTTGTCTTTCTTCGTCCCAGGAGCCAGGAGAAGACCAGAAAAGTACCGGGGGGGCTCCTTTGTATTGGAAATTGCTTCCCGAATACCCCCACTCCTTGTACACACCCCGCCCACACAACGCTACGAACTGGGAAAAATCATATTCCATGTATCATGATGCTTGGTCTACTCCGCCCGCCCGCTGCCACTGTCGACAACAGCGCCTCAGAGTCGCGCTCGACAGAACGCCTCCTATACTTACCACTCACGTACAAGACTATACAGGCGATGAGTTACAATAACATGGCTAAAGTATGTTGACCAGACCACACACTAGAAGGTGAAGGGAAGACGACGTTTCGCCCCGTCCTGGACCATTCTCAAGTCGATTTTGAGAATGGTCCAGGACGGACCGAAACGTCATCGTCCCTTGACAAGAATATATTTTGATTTTGAGAGATACGATGAAAAGGATTAAATTCTAGTTATCGTGGGCGCTACACAATGCCATCAGTCACTCAAGGACATAAATATTCTACACAAATCAACGCGTTGTCGCCGGCCGTCAACACAATGCCGCTCGGGAAATGGGAAAATGATTAAGGTAAATGAAATATGTATTTGAGTCAATGGAACTTAACTACAAACGGTATGAACCTGAGGACCGTATGATATACAACAATCATCACTGTTACATGGTATATTTAATGGGTAAGACCATTGCATATTTTCCTTTATCTAGATAAAGATAATAAACCAATATATATTATCTTTATCTTTAGCCTAGTAGCGTTAGGAATGAAGCCCTTCGACAAATGTGTGAAAATGATACCGAGGGAATCCTGAACCTTTCTGAAGACCCAAAACAAGAATATTCTTTTGGGTTGATGTTGGGTTTAAGAGAGACAACATCATGCTTGCCAACCAACTCAACCCCCACAAACATGTTGACAAGACGCTCCACACTGGACTTTCGTCAAGTCATAACACAGGACGGACAGGAGAGGAAGTCAACACAAAAGAAAGTGAAAGGAGGTGAAGGAAGGGAAGGCGTGAAGCAGGGAAGACTTTTATAACATGGAACGGTGCCAAGTAATTATCCAAAGAAGGCACCAGGCCAGGAAGGCTCCATAAACCATGACCACCAAGCTAACATAACAGGTCTATCAACCGCGGGACAATGATGAAGGCCACTACCGAAATTTCGCTTTTCGGACATGGCGTTCTCGCACTTTCTTATAGTCAATATTGACTTATTAAATAAGTGCATATGTGACATATTAATTTATTGTGAATATTTTAGTTAACCTTGAAAAGCTTCATAGAAAACACCGACCTTACCTAACCTTCTTAGTATGTTAAGATAAGCATCTTTATTGCTTCTTAATTACAATTATTACTTAACCAATTATAGGTATAGGTTTTACTATGTTAAGATAAGCATCTTTATTGCTTCTTAATTACAATTATTACTTAACCAATTATAGGTATAGGTTAAGTAATAATTGTAATTAAGAAGCAATAAGATGCTTATCCTAACATACTAAGAAGGTTAGGTAAGGTCGGTGTTTTCTATGAAGCTTTTCAAGGTAAACTAAAATATTCACAATAAATTAATATGTCACATATGCACTTATTTAATAAGTCAATATTGACTATAAGAAAGTGCGAGAACGGGTTGCACGGCGAGGCGTGAGGGCACGCCGCCTTACACTGGCTGCCTCTGGGCCTGAACACTGACATGCATGGCGAGATGATGTTCTTGTGCGTCATGTGTATATATATATATATATATATATATATATATATATATATATATATATATATATATATATATATATATATATATATATATATATATATATATAGAGCTCATTGAAACAACAAGGGACCCAAGAGCTGCAAGCTTTCTTTTCCAGCGCCTCAGTGTGGCGATACAGAGGGGAAATGCGCACTGCATCCAGGGTTCCTGCCCGCCATCTGAGGAGCTGGAGGAACTCGACAACCTATGATAACCATCTTTGTAACCCATATGTAACTCCTTTTTTGTAACAAAGTTCAAATAAAGTAAATATATATGTGTACATACAAAAGAATGGGGGTGGTAGGAGAAGATAATATTAGTGTTCAGTGAGAAACCACAAGGTCTACTCTGAATACTTTTTATTTTCTTCTCCGAGGCTATGGGTCCCCACATTGGCACCAGAGGTGGTACCCTCACAAACTTTATATATATATATATATATATATATATATATATATGCTCCATTATACAAGATTCTGAGGGATTCTATACACAGGTTTCTGAAGGCAGTTCTGACATGTGTGTTTACTCAGCTAATTGTGCTTGTGGGGGTTGAGCTCTGGCTCTTTGGTCCCGCCTCTCAACCGTCAACCAACAGGTGTACAGGTTCCTGAGCCTATTGAGCTCTATCATTTCTACACTTGAAACTGTGTATGGAGTCAGCCTCCACCACATCAGTTCCTAATGCATTCCATTTGTCAACCACTCTGACACTAAAAAAGTTCTTTCTAATATCTTTCTGTGTGTGTGTGTGTGTGTGTGTGTGTACTCACCTAGTTGTGTTTGCGGGGGTTGAGCTCTGGCTCTTTGGTCCCGCCTCTCAACCGTCAATCAACAGGTGTACAGATTCCTGAGCCTATCGGGCTCTGTCATATCTACACTTGAAACTGTGTATGGAGTCAGCCTCCACCACATCACCCCCTAATGCATTCCATTTGTCAACCACTCTGACACTAAAAAAGTTCTTTCTAATATCTCTGTGGCTCATTTGGGCACTCAGTTTCCACCTGTGTCCCCTTGTGCGTGTTCCCCTTGTGTTAAATAGACTGTCTTTATCTACCCTATCAATCCCCTTCAGAATCTTGAATGTGGTGATCATGTCCCCCCTAACTCTTCTGTCTTCCAGCGAAGTGAGGTTTAATTCCCGTAGTCTCTCCTCGTAGCTCATACCTCTCAGCTCGGGTACTAGTCTGGTGGCAAACCTTTGAACCTTTTCCAGTTTAGTCTTATCCTTGACTAGATATGGACTCCATGCTGGGGCTGCATACTCCAGGATTGGCATGACATATGTGGTATACAAAGTTCTGAATGATTCTTTACACAAGTTTCTGAATGCCGTTCGTATGTTGGCCAGCCTGGCATATGCCGCTGATGTTATCCGCTTGATATGTGCTGCAGGAGACAGGTCTGGCGTGATATCAACCCCCAAGTCTTTTTCCTTCTCTGACTCCTGAAGAATTTCCTCTCCCAGATGATACCTTGTATCTGGCCTCCTGCTCCCTACACCTATCTTCATTACATTACATTTGGTTGGGTTAAACTCTAACAACCATTTGTTCGACCATTCCTTCAGCTTGTCTAGGTCTTCTTGAAGCCTCAAACAGTCCTCTTCTGTTTTAATCCTTCTCATAATTTTAGCATCGTCCGCAAACATTGAGAGAAATGAATCGATACCCTCCGGGAGATCATTTACATATATCAGAAACAAGATAGGACCGAGTACAGAGCCCTGTGGGACTCCACTGGTGACTTCACGCCAATCGGAGGTCTCACCCCTCACCGTAACTCTCTGCTTCCTATTGCTTAGATACTCCCTTATCCACTGGAGCACCTTACCAGCTACACCTGCCTGTCTCTCCAGCTTATGTACCAGCCTCTTATGCGGTACTGTGTCAAAGGCTTTCCGACAATCCAAGAAAATGTGTGTGTGTGTGTGTGTGTCCCTACCTGCACCTCTCACCACCTTCCAATGTCTAAAAGACACAGTGTACGTGCCTGTGTAACCCTTTCCACTACCGCCCGCAAGATGGGTATGGGGTGCATAATAAATGAACTAAACGAAACTGGAGGAGGGAGGGTGGGGAGGACGGGGGGGTGGGGAGGACGGGGGGTGGGGAGGACGGGGGGTGGGGGGGGGGATGGCCCAACATACGGTTTACTCACTAGAAAACAAAGTTTAGATTTTGTTTTGTTTTTAGAACATTTTGTGGTGCAGAAACTCGCCAGGAGGTTCGCAGGGTTTAATATGGCACTGTGCCATGCTCTAGTTGTTTGACCAGTGCCGACCATGTTGGGCAGGTATCCAACACCAATTACCCAGAAAAACAGGATTAAACTAGCCCCCACGCCTCTGGCCTTCAAACCCAGACTAACTATAATATATATATATATATATATATATATATATATATATATATATATATATAGTTAAATTATTAATATAAATTAAATATCATTTGGTTACTCTAATTTTTCCAAAAATGATTAAAATTGGGACTACTTTTCCATAAGATTATGCAGGGTCAAGTATCAAGTATTCACTTGGGAATCACATGCAGGCGTCTACACTTTATGAAGACGGATGTGCCGTGCAAATATTTCATCACGGTAGTGAGACGGACCCAAGCACTTCTTGGGCGACCCTGAGATCACTTAGTGCCATCGTTGTGGCCAGGACAATTGCTCCGTAAATTACTAATTCACACGTTCAGGAGTATTCATATGCAAGTCCTCAGTCACCAGCCACACCAGGGCGGCCAACACGTGTCGGGGACAGTCATAAGTTGACGGTGGTGGTGGTGGCCACAGGTGATCTTCGTGGGCCTGCGACCTGCCGTCCTCCGCCATATCATCAACGTTTTACCACGTTTGTGTATATATTTACTTGTATTGGCGTTTACCTTTCCACTGGAGACGTTCGGCGCCGTGGCGAGGGGGGGACCTGCTGCTTGGGTAACAGCTTCTTCCCCCCGTATCAGCCTACGCTGGCTTTGCGCCCTGGGGAGGCCACTCCAGACCGACAACCAGAGCGCAACTCCATAGTCTCCAGAGACTGATGGATGCCCACTACTAGAGTGGATGACACATTCAGCTGGATTACATATTCTCTCAAGTCTCCATACCAACTTTTAATATCAAGTTTCCTCCGCGAACATAAACTTGAAACAAATTTGTGTTGGACACAAAAATCCCAATAACGTGATGAGTCAATGAACAAATAAATGAAATACATTGCAACTCTTTTGACCATGTCGTAGCTCAGTCGATTAAGGCAGCGTCTGGGATGATCTCGGACGTAGGTTCGAATCCTCATCACGGCCCTTGTGGATTTGTTAAATTTGTGCCGGGTTCGATTTTGTCCGGGTTTCATTTTGACTCGTGTGATGTATCGTCAGAAATCCTTCTCATCATACTTCTGATGATTTTGGCTGCTTGGATTGCTGACCCAAAACTTGTGTTTTATTTCCCCCTTTAGCAATAACATCACGTTCATCGCAACGTGTTTGTTACTGTAGGTTACAGTTTAGTTTGTCTTTGTAACATCCTCAATTGTTGGTGTGTGGGAACTTGCCACAACGTCTACAACAGTTAAAACAATTGGTAAAAGTTGGCTGAGTATCCACTGTTTATCTGAGTGCCCCTCCTTCAAAGTCATATAAAATTACATATCATTAAGCATAATATATACATATCTATATATGTGTAGACTCCTTCTGAAGATGTATTAATATACGAAAGTACTTAAGGAAATTCCTGTTTCAACTTTCCTCCGTGGTCTGACACTGTCACATATCTATATATATACATGTATATATATATATATATATATATATATATATATATATATATATATATATATATATATATATATATATATATATCTATATATATACATGTATATATGTATATGTATATATATATATATATATATATATATATATATATATATATATATATATATATATATATATATATATATATATATATATATATATATATATACTGTATAATATCTATTATAAAACATTGAAGCAGACATTCCCATCAATGATATGGAGGTTTGCTGCTACATCATTCAAAACTCACTTTTATCCAACTTTTATGACCTTAATTTTTTTGCTCGACGTCAATGCATGTAAGACTGCTCGTTTAATCAATGTATTACTAAAGATTGTTAAAAATTCAACCAAACTACAGCAATTCTATTTACCAATTTGTCGTGAAATAAGTCTTTCACAAAACATTAGGTAACAAAAAGAGACTTTAATAGTCAATTAAAATGGGTTACAAGATCTGTGTGTTGCTCCCTTACTTAATTTTACTTAATCATTTACTTAATCATTTTAAAGATGAAGAACTTTTCAGTGTCGGCTGAAATTACTCTTATCTAAAAACTAATTCCTGATTATTATTTTTACACTCAGAAAATATTTATATATATACACATATATAAAATATATTTATATTTTATGTGTATACACATTATTTGTTTATACATATGTATACACAGTATTTATGTATGTATGCATACACATTATGTATATATGTATAGATATTATGTACATGTATACATATAAACATAAATTAATGATTAACTGCTAAGTTCCTCTTTAGCCTTAAACCCATTCTTAGAATTTTTTTTTATCATTAACAAAGAAATATTTTTCGAAATTTATATAAACACATTCAATTATACAAATGTTTCTAATCTCTTTTATATCTTTGATATATTTATAATATAATATCGTTTCAGAGAATGAAAACTTCGTTACTATTTCTTCATGTATGGGTCGCCCTGGTGAGTGGGGCCGGGGTGGGCGTGATGCTAGACCAGGTGGGCGTGATGCTGGACCAGATGGGCGTGATGCTGAACCAAGTAGGGATGATGCTGGCCCAGGTAGTGAAGCATTTTCCCCAAAGGTGTCATATAATTCTGGCTTCAACCGACACCAAAATTCCCATTTTCTATTATATGTTAGAGTGAGTAATGCTGTCATTTTTTTTATACGGAAACTATGATAAATCGTCGATTATTTTTTACCTATTTCGTGTAACTCTAAATATTTGAATGAAATTCTTTTGTAATGTCGAATGGCTTTCTGACCATCAGCATCCCTCCAATCTCTCACAGTATATTGTATTAAATAAGTCCTTTACTGCATTTTGAATAAAATGTGTCCCTTATTGTATATTGTGTTAAATGTACCTTACTGTATATTATATTAAACGTGCCCCCTCACTCTATAGTTACTAAATGCCCATTCTTGTATATTGTATTAAATTGCATCACTTACTACATATTGCATTAAATGTGCCCCTTACTGTATATTGCATTAAATGTGCCCCTTACTGTATATTGCATTAAATGTCTCTAACTGTATCTTGTATTAAATGTGTGTTCCTCACTGTATTGCATTAAATATATTTCCAATTGTATATTATATTAAAGCGCACAGAATTTAATCTCAAATTCTAAAAGACACCCTTCAAGTGGACGCGTGTCAAATATATACGTTTTCCTTGGCCGTCTTGAGCAGTCGACTGAGACAGGAGCCAATTGGAGGCATAGTGGTGGTGGATACCCACAGTCTGCTTGATCAGAAGACGGCGTCACGTGACCGCCTCCTTCAGGGACTGTGGGGGGAGGCGAGAGACACGTGCCGGGCCCTCATCCTCCTCTGCGTCAGCCCAAACCTCACCTCCGCCCTCAGGTAACTGCAGTTTACTGAGCAAGATATACTTCTGGAAAGGCGTTTGACCTCTAAACTGGATTCAGTTGCTAGCGTCAGTGTCAATGATCACTCAGGCTTTCAGTCAGGCTTTCGTGGAGGTCAGTCAGGCTTTCATGGAGGTCAGTCAGGCTTTCGTGGAGTTCAGTCAGGCTTTCGTGGAGTTCAGTCAGGCTTTCATAAGAGTTCAATTGGGCTTCCGAAGATATGAAGGCATAACTGATGTATATCCAAACCGCCTGGCTAATCGAGCAGCTCACACCAACTGTTATAACTTTTATAAATTTTCATAAGACCTGGAACACAAAAAAAATCACATTTTATATATATATATATATATATATATATATATATATATATATATATATATATATATATATATATATATATATATATATGTCGTACCTAGTAGCCAGAACGCACTTCTCAGCCTACTATGCAAGGCCCGTTTTGCCTAATAAGCCAAGTTTTCATGAATTATTATATTTTCTCTAATTTTTTTCTTATGAAATGATAAAGCTACCGATTTCATTATGTATGAGATCAATTTTTTATTATTAGAGTTAAAATTAACGTAGAAATATGGCCGAACCTAACCAACCCTACCTAACCTAACCTAACCTATCTTTATAGGTTAGGTTAGGTTAGGTAGCCGAAAAAGTTAGGTTAGGTTAGGTTAGGTAGGTTAGGTAGTCGAAAAACAATTAATTCATGAAAACTTGGCTTATTAGGCAAATTGGGCCTTGCATAGTAGGCTGAGAAGTGAGTTCTGGCTATTAGGTACGACATTATATATATATATATATATATATATATATATATATATATATATATATATATATATATATATATATATATATATATATTACACATATATATATATATATATATATATATATATATATATATATATAATATACCCCTAAAAACGGACATATATATGTCCGTTTTTTGTTCTCATCCGTGTTCATTCCAAGGATCAACGTCCTTCCGGCCCGGTTTCTGACCAGGCCTCCTGGTTTGTGGGCAGGTCAACCAGGCTGTTAGACGCAGCTGCTCGTAGCCTGACACTTAAGACACAGCTGACCTATACATGTATTCGCCTTGTGTGTTTTTCGAACTCATCAAAAGACATTAAACAAACTCTCAGATTTAGCAACTTGACAAAATGTAGTCATTGCATCCGTAGTTAATGCAGGGACCGTTGACAAGCCGTCAGCTTTCTGTCCCCCGTCGAGGGCACAAGATAGTGACCCTCAGGTAAATATAATTAGTAAGATCGACTTGGAGAATGTTCCAGGACGGACCGAAACGTCGTCGTCCCTTCAACTTCTAGTGTGTGGTCTGGTCAACATGTTCAATTTATATCTCGGCAGATTCTTAAATGGTTCGAAAGTATGGTTATGGCCGGAGACTCCCGTAGTGGTGTTGGGAGCCAGCTCGGACCTCAAGTCTCTTGTTCTCCATAGCAGTCTCCGTAACACCATCCACCTAATCTACCTGGCAGTTGCCCGTGCTAACCCCAACAGACGCCTGGAACCACCCACCCACCCAAGCCTCAAGCAAGGTACACATGGGAGAGACCTGGTCTCCAGTAGCCAGGAGAGGGGGGGGGGGGAGAGGGGTGGTTTCTATAAATCTGTTTGCCTTGTCTAGGTTGCCCTTGAGTTCTAGTCCAACACTGACTCAAGATGCAACCCACAACAGTCTACCAACTCCTGAGTAACTATTTTAACGCTGTCTTATGCAAGTGTTTATATATATATATATATATATATATATATATATATATATATATATATATATATATATATATATATATATATATATATATATATATCTGTAGCTACAGAAACACTGTACATACTAGTAGTTTTGAGAATATGTATTATCTGTAACAACTAACTAATCACTGTATCATGTTATGCATAGTTTTAAATGCTTATAAAATTTAGAGTTTCTCTGACTGTCATTCACTTAAATCGGTCAGTAGAGCGAGGGGGGGTGGGCCCTGGCTTCGAACAGTTTGTGTACCTCTCTCCTTAACTTCGTCTTCATAACACAGATCTTAGTCTATCCGCTATCCCTTCCAGGTGCTATATGCTGTCTGGACGCTTCCCAGAACCGCTCCTGTGCCAGGTAAGTCCACTACGGCTCACCATACCCTGTGCTACTTGCCCCGTTCCTGTGCCGGGTAAGTTACGGGTTCACCATAGCCCGTGCTACTTGCAACTTGTTCAGAGTAGCTGAATCTATAACAACAAGGGCGCTTCTTCCCGATAGTTACTTGACCTCCTCTTGCTTCCCACCTCAGTGAGGATGTTTGGCCGGTGTTTGTACTGTCGGGGCGGAGGACAGGCTGTCGTTGACCTCGTTCGCCCGTGGGATCATTCACCGGTCGACCCCTTCTACAATCCCTTCTCAGGTACGCCACTGACTCTCTTTGGTGTTGGGCCTAAGGCCTATCTCCCCTTGAAATGGGGTTATTAAGGCCACTACAAAACGCTGTGCGTGTTAGGCCTATGGAGCATATAGCGTATGGCATATGGAGGCCTGGTCGGCTTTCTATCAGGGGACGGGGACGTCCCCCCAGGGCCGCGGGGACGCTAAGCCCCGGAACAACTCCAAGGTAACTATTGGTAGCTTTGTAACAATGTACTGCCCGAAACGCTTTGCGTAATAGTGGCTTTAGGCATTGTATGTACTAGCTCTATCTATTAAGCCAACAAACTTTGTAAAATCTCTTTATGTATGTACCTTACCTAAATAAAAATTATTATTAAAAATTATTATTATTATATATTATATACTTTTACGACCCATTGTACCTCCTTGAATAAATTTATCAGTAAATAACACAAATACTATACTAACCATCCAGTAAGTAACCTCTTAATGTATATACACCGAGAAAGGTGGCCTTTTGAGTAATCATTTCACAATGCTCTTGTCAAATTCCATTCATATAATGATAATTACTAATATTATCATTACTTGTATTTTTATTATTATTAACCCTAAATCAAAAACAATTTCTTCTTTGTAATTGAGTTACAAATTTGTTAAAAACTAATATATTTAATAAATTCTATATTGCTTACCTGCATACATAGAATTTGATATTAAATTCTAAGAACGACATATTCATAATGAATCCAAATTTTACATTTTCTTTCTTATCACAACGAAAGAAAATGCAACGTCGATAGGGCTAACTCAAGACAAATATCAAATGTGGGCCACACTTAAGTTTTTCTGTCTACATTCTTTTGCACGATGATACCATAACAACCAAAATTATTCTAATTAATCACTACGTATGGGTGATAACAAGGGCTTTCTCAATATTATGTATTAGTTGCCATATATAACATTTATTGCTAGTTTGTTTTAATTTATGAATTGAACTCAAATCTATTGTCTATCAGTAGTGCCATCGCTAATTGTTGCAAGGCTCAGTGATCCAGTGTGTTGTTGTTACACGTCAGTAGCTGTGTATATACTAAGTTTTTGGCATATATCAAACGTGAATTAGTAATCCTACAATAGGAAATAGCAATGCAATATGGTGTTGGGTACACGACGTGTATATCCATAAATAATTCTTATTATGTAAATATGCTGGTTACTCTAACCGTGGGGGGGAGGGGGTAGAAATAGCCTAAGCTACTCTATCCCTTTGAGATGTATTTCTTTCTTATCTCAATAAACATACTTGAACTTGAACTTTACTCTAACCACCGCTATCATATGTTCAATCCCCGACCGTCCAAGTGGTTGGGCACCATTCCATTCCTCCCGTCCCATCCTAAATCCTTATCCTGATCC
Organism: Procambarus clarkii; assembly: GCF_040958095.1. Lineage (NCBI taxonomy): Eukaryota > Metazoa > Arthropoda > Malacostraca > Decapoda > Cambaridae > Procambarus > Procambarus clarkii. The sequence goes on from NC_091180.1 coordinate 27,240,685, forward strand.
CTTTCCAGTGCTATATAGTTCAAGTACGTTTATCGAGACAATAAAATACATCTCAAAGCGATAGAGTAGCTTAGGCTATTTCAACACCCCTCAATCTATATAGTCGTAATGGCTTGGCGCTTTCCCCTGATAAGTCCTTCCCCAAGGACTTATCAGGGACCAGAGTCACGAAGCAGTTATTCAAGTACTTACGAACCTGTACATCTTTCCTCAATCTTTGACGGCTTTGGTTACATTTATTAAACAGTTTGTAAGCATGAAAACTTGCCAATCAACTGTTGTGATTATTATAAACAGCCTCCTGGTGCTTCGGAGCTCATTAACTGTTTAATAATTGTAAACAAAGCCGCCAAAGATTGAGAAAAGATGGACAGGTTCGTAAGTGCTTGCGTAAATGCTTCGTGAATCTGGTCGACTCCCTGGATCTTCTTGCTACGCAAAGCGACACCAATTCCTTTCATCGTTCCAGATAAGCTCAGTAATTTGATGGGCCACAAGCTGAAGATCGTAGTCCTTCCATACTTCCCGTACATCGCCTACGACAAGGAAATAGGTCATCCTGAGGCCCCTCTGGTTCCCAGGGACTCTCTCAACATACGCATGCTTGACGCAATCGCTCATCTCCTCAACTTCACGTGGGTATCAATGTTATATTGCATCCTTTGAACATTCTTCCTCCATTGCTCTTCCAGTCTTCTATCTTTTCCCATTTAAATATTATATCAGCACTTTGTTGTAGTTCGTCATTCATTTTCCATTCATGTTTGGTCATTTTTCCATCACGTTTGTACATTACTGGGTCACATATCCATAGCTTTCTCATCCTTACTTTGTCATCGTTCTTCAATCTTTGTTTCATCATTCTATCATCAGCTTCTCCTGTTCTTCTATACTGAAACTGAATGTCGAATTCTCCTCTTTAAAAAAAAAATATACTAATAATGTTTGTTATATATGAAATGTGAAATTGTGAAATTCTACACATTGTATGTAAATTTCTACACATTTTATGTAAAATTATACACATTGTATGTAAAATTATACACATTGTATGTAAAATTATACACATTGTATGTAAAATTATACACATTGTATGTAAAATTATACACATTGTATGTAAAATTATACACATTGTATGTAAAATTCTACACATTGTATGTAAAATTCTACACATTGTATGTAAAATACTACACATGTAAATATCTGAGAACATCGGGCAGCACAAGAGTCAAGGGATGAGGACCGTTGAGTACTCAACACTGTGTCACTAAACGCTCAGATATCACCGTTACATGGACCTGTGATTCTTTCCGACGCGACAAGAGGCTGCCCATCAAACCTAACCCATTCTCAACTCATCGTGTTGTCCAGAGTGCTATGGGAAGCGAATGGGATGCCGTGATAACTCCAGGGGCGGGAACTGACATTTTGGAGGATGTAGTGATAATGTGGGAGTAGAGGATGAGGAAATGAGAGTGAAGAATAGGGAAAGGTGACTCGAGTATGGGGTAAGTTACAGTTACAATTAATGTAATAATTACAAATTAGCAATAATATATCATACATAAATGTGCTAATTAGTGCCTTCAACTACCTATTTCACCGACTATTATACTGACTGCCTCCCAGGTATGAGTTTCACGAGCCCTTGGATAAGCAGTGGGGCGTAGAGGGACCAGAGGGCAGGTGGACCGGTGTGGTGGGGCGCCTGCTACACGAGCAGGCGGACCTCTCCCTCGACCTGACCCCTACAGCCTCGCGCCTCGCCGTCATCTCCTTCAGTCGTATATACACAGACGACCCCTTGGTCATAGTGTCCCTCAAGCCAGGGCCTCTGCCCCGACACCTGGCCCTCCTGGGACCCTTCACAGGTATTACCACACCTGCTCAATCAGGATGTTTTTCCTGAATTGACAATCGACTTGAGAATGATCCAGGACGGACTGAAACGTCGTCGTCCCTTCACTTTCTAGTGTGTGGTCTGGTCAACAGGATGTTTTCCTGATTTGGCACTACGTAGGGACAGTTTTCATAGTAGGCGGCGTCTGTATCGTTATCTTAATGTAAAAAATGCGACCTATGATGAGGGTTCGAAACTATGTGTTCCCAGAAGCACACTCTAGTCGACTACGCCTCTAGTCTAGCCGACTATAGAGGAAGAACTACTGGACGACAGAGCCAGAGTGCATGAGGGGAATTGTGTGGCACCCTGGTTCGGCTTCAGTGGAAGCCTCGGGAATCCTCAAGGGTGCTGGAATACCCCAAGTTGCAATTCTTTTGGCCTGGAATATCCTGGAACATCCAGTCCATTGGTTCGAATCCTCATTACGGTTCCTGTGGATTTTTTTTGTTGAGATCTGACGATAATGTGATTTCTGTGTAAAAATAATAATAATAATAATAAATTATTATTATTATTTAGGGAAATGGAAAAGTGCATACATTCAAAATGAGTTGCAAGCAGAATGTTGGATTTCTAGATAGAGCTAGTATACTATGCCTAAAGCCACTAATAGGTACTGCGTTTCAGGGTATATTATACCCTGAATATATATATATATATATATATATATATATATATATATATATATATATATATATATATATATATATATATATATATATATATATATATATATATATGTATATCACGAAAATAAACACGTGATTAAAAATGTGACACTGTCAGACCACGGAGGAAAAATGAAACAGGAATTTCCTTAAGTACTTTCGTATATTAATACACCTTCTGAAGATGTATTAATATACGAAAGTACTTAAGGAAATTCCTGTTTCATTTTTCCTCCGTGGTCTGACAGTGTCACATTTTTAATCACGTGTTTATTTTCGTGATATACACACACATTATATATATATATATATATATATATATATATATATATATATATATATATATAAGAGAGAGAGAGAGAGAGAGAGAGAGAGAGAGAGAGAGAGAGAGAGAGAGAGAGAGAGAGAGAGAGAGAGAGAGAGAGAGAGAGAGAGTTATGTCGGTCTCGTGGTAATACCAACACGGGTTCACCGTCTCCCAGGTGATCTTTGGGTCCTGGTCATCGTGAGCACGTCGGCGTTCGGCGTGGTGCTGTGGCTGCTGGAGAAGACGTGGGCGTGGGTGTCAGGGGGGCGAGCGTTCCCCTTCAGTTCCGCCGTCTTATACAGCTGGGGGACCCTGCTGGAGGCCGACCCGAGACCCACGCCTACCAACCTTTCCGCTCGGGTAGGTGTCAATTTCTTCCTTGACGACCACCTCAGTCTTGAGAGTAATACGTAAGTAATGATTCATGGGGGTTAGGTTTCATCAAGCATTTACGAAACCTCTACATCTTTTCTTAATCGTGAGAGCTTTGTTTACGAGCTTCGAAAGTGTACAACCCAAGGTTATTATTGCTATAAACAACCTCTTAGCACTTCGGAGCTCATGAATGTAAACAACGCCACCATGATTAAGGAAAGATGTACAGGTTTCGTAAGTGGTGGCGTAAATGCTTGACGAATCCTGGCCACGGCTTCTTAGGAGGTAACCAATAATAGCATTAACTACGCATTTCAACACATGTAACCAAAAAGTTACGTCCACGGCTTTGTGAGGTTCACCCTTCATGTGAGTCTACATACCTTGAGGTTATCTTGAGGTGCTTCCGGGGCTTAGCGTCCCCGCGGCCCGGAAGAATCATGAAATCATGAAATCTCACACATTCACACTGCTGTGCTGGAGAACATACACACACACACACGATCACAATGTGCTACTGGAGACCATGTATGCAAGTACAGATGGAGGCCAAGTTTCCTGTTTAACCTCATGAAACAGGAGACTGTGGGTCATGAACGACCCATTGGCTCATGTTTCCATTTTACTGTCGTAGTGTTGAAGCAACTGTCACTCTGTGTTCACCGTGACACTTCCGGTCTTCAATATTCAAAGAGCCGTAGGCTTAATTTTTAATCGCCAGATTTGGTTTTCAATTTCCAAATGTTATTCACTTTGAGGAGGCAATTTTTCCCTGAGCAATAATCAATTTAACAAAAACAAACCTAATAAAGTGAATGTTTACAACATGTTTTAAGACACTTCATATTCCACTTAAAAAAAAAAACAGGTAGGCCTACAGCGTATTCTGCTAGAACACACAGACAGAATGCAAATCCTGATCCAGGTGATGAGTCACAATAACGTGGCTGAAGTATGGTGACCAGACCACACACTAGAAGGTGAAGGGACGACGACGTTTCAGTCCGTTCTGAACCATTCTCAAGTCGATCTTGAGATCAACATGAGAATGGTCCAGGACGGACTGAAACATTCGCAAATCTTGTTTTTAGTGTGGAACAGATATACACATGTTGTGACGCCAGGTGCTGATTGTGTGGTTGCTGGTGTGGTGCCTGGTGGTGTCCAATGGTTACCGCTCCTCCCTGGTGGCCCACCTCACCGTCCAGGGGAAGACGTCTCCCATCAACACCTACCAGGACCTCCTGAGGCAGCGGGAGTGGTCGTGGGGCGTGAGGGCGCTGCAGGGGACGGTCCTCCTCTACTTCAACCAAACTACTGATCCTGATATTCGCGAAATTTACAAAAGGGCGAAGGCGAGTGATGTCTTTGCAGATTATGTTTTGGTTTGTGTCTTCTTCGACAGAATGATAATATAATGCAAATTACACAAAACGCAACATTTGTCTGCCAAGATGGAATCAAATCCTTTGTTCTTATATAAAACAAGTCTTGAAGATGTTGATATTACGCTTTCCCAATTATAATCTAAACACCAAATTTTCCATAATGAAACCACATGACTGTGATACATACATGAAAATATTCTGAACCCCATGCAATGGGCTCGAACCCGCGTTTCTGGACTCGCAAGGACCGAAGAGTTCAAGGAATACGGTTTCAGCATTTCTGACTTCAGAGTTGCTCGCGTGTTGATGGATGTCCTAATCTCCCCAGCTCCCCCCAATGTTGCGCCAGAGGTACTCAACAGCCGAGGCAATCCAGCTGCTACTGGCCGGTCGCTTCTCCTACATCACCTTCAAGACGGACACCATGATGGAGTTCGACTCCCACGACAGCTCGCCCTTCTACACCAGTTCTACCCAGTACCCCATGTTTGCCGGAGGGGCATGGGGCATCCGGTAAGCTGGTGCCATCGAGACACATAGATTCCTTCCCTCTAAATGTGAATGTTTCCATATTATATATATATATATATATATATATATATATATATATATATATATATATATATATATGTCGTACCTAATAGCCAGAACGCACTTCTCAGCCTACTATTCAAGGCCCGATTTGCCTAATAAGCCAAGTTTTCATGAATTAATGTTTTTTCGTCTACCTAACCTACCTAACCTAACCTAACCTAGCTTTTTTTGGCTACCTAACCTAACCTTACCTATAAATATAGGTTAGGTTAGGTTAGGTAGGGTTGGTTAGGTTCGGTCATATATCTACGTTAATTTTAACTCCAATAAAAAAAAATTGACCTCATACATAGAGAAAAGGGTTGCTTTATCATTTCATAAGAAAAAAATTATAGTAAATATATTAATTCAGGAAAACTTGGCTTATCAGGCAAATCGGGCCTTGAATAGTAGGCTGAGAAGTGAGTTCTGGCTACTAGGTACGACATATATATATATATATATATATATATATATATATATATATATATATATATATATATATATATATATATGTCGTACCTAGTAGCCAGAACGCACTTCTCAGCCTACTATGCAAGGCCCGATTTGCCTAATAAGCCAAGTTTTCATGAATTAATTGTTTTTCGACTACCTAACCTACCTAACCTAACCTAACCTAACTTTTTCGGCAACCTAACCTAACCTAACCTATAAATATAGGTTTGGTTAGGTTAGGTAGGGTTGGTTAGGTTCGGTCATATATCTACGTTAATTTTAACTCCAATAACAAAAAATTGACTTCATACATAATGAAATGGGTAGCTTTATCATGTCATTAGAAAAAAATTAGAGAAAATGTATTAATTCAGGAAAACTTGGCTTATTAGGCAAATCGGGCCTTCCATAGTAGGCTAAGAAGTGCGTTCTGGCTACTAGGTACGACATATATATATATATATATATATATATATATATATATATATATATATATATATATATATATATATATATATATATATATATATATATATATATATATAGGAGGGTACCACCTGTGGTGCAGTTGTGGGGACCCATAGCCTCGGAGAAGAAAATAGGGAGCATTCAGAGAAAATGTGTCGTTTGTCTCTGATTTCTTGAGTATCTGCTTCTCCTACCAGCCTTTTTTTTTTTAATTGTAAACTTCATTGTATATGGTTACATGTTATACACAAACATTTACATCTTCTGAAGATGTATTATTAAATACGAAAGTACTTAAGGAATTTCCTGTCTTAATCCTTGCTTCGTGGTTTGACACTGTCACAATGTCCAACACGTGTTAATTTCTTCGTGAAATTTCTTTACACACACACACACACACACACACACACACACACACACACACACACACACACACACACACACACACACACACACACACATACACACATGTATGCTAGGAGGAATATCCCGAGGTGTTGGGATAGTTCCCCCCCCCCGACCTCACCCTTCCCTCCCTCTCTCCTCTCTCTCCTTCTACACCTTCCCCCCTGCCCCGTTCTCCCCTCCCTCTCCCTCTCCCTACGACCTCGAACACACATTTGCTTTTATTTACATAGAAGGGGTACCCGGCTGCACGCGGGTCTCTTTCCCCTCTCTTTCCCTTGACCCCTCCCTCATGTATCCCATTGACCCCTTCCCCTCGTCCATCCCCCTGCCTCCCCTTCTCCCAGAAAATGTATTACTAAGACGCACCGAAACAAGTGTATGGGTTTCTTAGAAAATATAATACTACTATTACTAAAAACTCCACGGATGTCACACCACATATTTCGCACAAGAATCCAGGAAAATCACCTGGGAAGTGTCTATAATTGCTAATATTTCTTAAAAGTATTTATGCCTATCCTAACCAACCTATGTCCGCCCTGTACCCCACACCATTACCCCTGCAAATTTGAGTGAGACTATCCTCAAGCATCTGGCCTCCAACTGTGGACAGATATTCTCATAGTACAGTATATATCTTCTTTCCTCAGCCAGGGAGCACCGTTCCTCCATAACATAAACAAGATGATGTCAAGAATAATAGAAAGTGGACTGGTTGAGCTGTGGCTGGTGCAGCTCACGAAGAAGTATAACAGCAGGGCCAAGCTGGTCGGGGAGGCCAAGACTACCAGACCTCAGGTGAGACCAAACAAGGGAGGGAGAGAGAGAATTATCAAGGGAAAGTGCCAAGCCATTACGACTATATAGCACTTGGAAGGGGTCAGGATAAGGATTTGGGATGGGACGGGGGGGGGGGGGGGGGTGAAGGAATGGTGCCCAACCACTTGGACGGTCGGGGAATGAACGACGACCTGCATGAAGGGCGTCGCTCTACCGTCCAGCCCAAGTGGTTCGACCAAACAAGGGAAGGAGAAAGAGAGAGAATTGGAGACTCAATAAAGATTGCTAAAAACAAAATTTCACAATCTCAGATAGCTCGATAAACTGGAGGAAAATAAATTTGATGATACATTTAGAGGTACTACATATTCTCTAATACATAGAGGTACTACATCTTCTTGATATCACCTTATGAAGAGTAAAATAAAGTTAATATAACCAGACTTTAATATGTGGCTCATGACCCCCCTGGACGCTGATACGAGTCACATCGTCCGGAAGATCATTCACCAACGGATTTCAAAACCTACCTAACCTAACCTACCCTAATTTAATCCAACCGAGCCTGTACAGCCTAAGCTAAAACATCTTAACCTGACAATATATACGGTTTTATTAAGAAGAAAACGGGGTGTGTGGCATCATGTTGAGTGCGACTTGTACCACGTCCTTGACACAGTAAGTCAAGGGGCCAGATTCACGAAAGCACTTACGCAAGCACTTACGAACGTGTACATCTTTCCTCAATCTTTGGCGGCTTTGGTTACATTTATTAAACAGTTTACAAACATGAAACTTCCCATTCAACTGTTGTTATTGTTATAAACAGCCTCCTGGTGCTTCGGAGCTCTTTAACTGTTTAATAATTGTAAACAAAGCCGCCAAAGATTGAGAAAAGATGCACAGGTTCGTTAGTGCTTGCGTAAGTGCTTTCGTGAATCTTGCCCAAGGACCTCACGACACCCAGCTCCTGCAGTAAATTATATTACCTTCCATAGGGTGAGGGTGCCCGGGTGGTGCTCAGCCTAGACCACCTGCAGAGTGCCTTCTACCTGCTGTTCCTGGGCCACGGGGCGGCTCTCATTGCTCTCCTGCTGGAGGTGTGTCTCTCCTGTGCCTGGTCCGGCTCTCCCTGAGTGCTCTGCAGGTTCTTGCAGGCCTTGCCATGCAACATTATATATTACCCACGTGAAAAAAGTGTACTGACCTACATGTTGGTCCATCAATATGTGACTATATTCAGTGACTCAAATTGTAATTTTGTCAATAAAGATGGAACTAATGTTCTTTCCTCCATTTTTGGGGGGCATAGTGTGTGTGTGTGGGGGGGGGGGGGGGGGCGGGGAGGCCAATAAATATGGACCTTTATTGGGAAAATTGTTTTATTAGAGGGGAAGGTATGACATTCTACAAGGGTGCAAATGTGTCTTGTAAATGCCTTTCATAGGGAACTGTATTATTGATAATGGTGATGTGATGATGGCGGTGATATGGTGAGAATGGTGAGGATGGTGATCTTCCCGTGGCTGTCTCCCTCCCCCCCCCTCTCCTGGGGCACACACCCCCCCCCCCTCCCCTCTTGTCAGCCACACCAGTGTGGAGGTGAGCGTATAGTGAGGCGCCAGTCCTGAGTGGACAGCGGTGTAGGCCACACCTACACACACTGCTGCTGGTGAGTACTCAAATCCCACACTCCCATCCACTCCATTTTGTCTTAAAAGATCACCTGAAGGTCAGTAGAATGACTTGGTCCCCTCACATCTAGTTTCTTATTTGTTAAGAATTTTAACAAATTATATTAATTTTAAATTTTGTCGTTGAGCAGAATTTATTAAACAAACTGGCTTACTTCTGAATCTTGTAGTGTACAAGTATTCTTATCACTGAAGGAATATTTCTTATCACTGAAGGAATATTTCTTATCACTGAAGGAATATTTCTTATCACTGAAGGAATATTTCTTATCACTGAAGGAATATTTCTTATCACTGAAGGAATATTTCTTATCACTGAAGGAATATTTCTTATCACTGAAGGAATATTTCTTATCACTGAAGGAATATTTCTTATCACTGAACGAATATTTCTTATAATTGAAGACCAATTTCTTATTACTAAAGGTCTATTTCTTATTAGTGAAGGCATATTTCTTATCAGTGGAGACCTATTTCTTATCAGTGAAGCCGTGTTTCTTATAAACATAGGCTTATTGCCTATAGAAGGCATCATCAAAAGAGTTTTATGTTTCACTTAAGAGATTGCATTACATTTATTATCCAATGCTCAACAATGCAGACGCAGCGACTCAAGACCCAACGCGTGCATCAGCCAACGAACTGTGCAGCCAAAATCCACAAAACCAGACGAGCCATCTTCTAAAATAATGATATGATGTCAAAATTTGTGTACGTTTAGAAGTCACTTTTAACTCTTAGTAGCGTGCTTCAGTACACGTCTACGCAGAGTTTAGACGTCTTCTCTAGAGTTTAAACGCAGCCTCACGAACGGGCTGACTCTCTAGCCTCTAGAGAGTCAGTCCATTCGTGAGGTCTAGGTGGCTGCGTTTTACTAGCCAGGTAGTCAAGGACGGGGGGGGGGGGGGGGGAATGTCTATAGACCCCGGGCAATGCCGGGTACCTATTCCGCTAGATAATTAATACTTTTACATCTTTTAATACTTGAAACGTATCTTTTGTTTCCACCACTAGTCCGTTGCATAACTTTAGGAATGTGAACTTTCAATCGTGACAACTTGTACACATCTTTGCAATAATACCTCAAATAAACAGTACCCTGATTCACGGAGCAGTTACGCAAGTACTTACGAACGTGTACATCTTTCCTGAATCTTTGACGGCTTTGGTTAAACTTTATTAAACGGTATACAAGCATGAAAACTTCACAATCAACTGTTGTTATTGTTATAAACAGCCTCCTGGTGCTTCGGAGCTCATTAACTGTTTAATAATTGTTAACAAAGCCGCCAAAGATTGAGAAAAGATGGACAGGTTCGTAAGTGTTTGCGTAAATGCTTCGTGAATCCGGGGTCCTGGTCTTCAGCGGTCTAAATCAAACTTACATTTTTACCACACTGTAACATCTAGCTTACAAATTGACAAGTGATATATATTGGAAGAAAACAAAAGTGACATAGATACTGGACACCGTTTATATTAGGCTTGTGGTAAGACAACTGGAGGGACTAATATAAACTCGTCATACCAGGAAATTATAGACATTTGAACGTCCTCAATATTCATGTCTGACACAGAAATGCAATTTGCTTGAACCCTTCCCACATCTGCCACTATATACACCATATACACCTGCTGGCGTCTTTGAATAATGAGTCATTTGGAATTTATGATAAGATTTAGGATCTCGGGGAAATAATACAAATGATCTGACCTAAGCAAACTTATCCTAAGTTAACACAACCAACACAAACCAGAGTAACCAAGCCAAACAAAACCTAACCAGCCAATCTAACCTAACTTAAACGGGTTAGTTAGGTTAGGTATAACCAAGATAATTATAATCTTTAATACATAACATTCCAAAACAGAAAACCTTACAGTATTATTACAAAAGCGTTCCACAATGGCAGCATTTCAGGAACCAATGTACTAAATTCAAACAGTCGCGTGAATACGTTAATGGCGGTTACCAGCAAGGTGGTTTGGTTTAAATTTGACAGGACGCAACGGTTTGAACATAAGAGTAAAGGAACTGCAGAAGGCCTCTCGTCACATGAGACAGTTTCTATTTATGTCAAACTCGTATGTCAACCCTACGCTTGAAACAATTAAATGATCCCACGTCTAATAACTGGTAATTGATTTCGGGTTAATGTTGGATTTGAGGCCTACGAACTTCTATACGGTAGGCATCGTGCAGTCCTGGGAGACTATAGAGGTGCGCTATGGTTGTTGAGGCCGAAGTTTCCTCTCCAGGGCGCAAAGCCTGAGTAAGTCGATAAGGAGAAGCTGTTACCCATGCAGCAAGTCCCTCCTGTCTCCACGATACTGAAATTGCCCAAAGGAAATGCAAACGCCAATACGCTTGGTTCTAGCACCCTCTAGAGGGGGTTATCAATAATCTCTATAGGGTTATTAAGACCACCACAGTAGCTAATACTAGCCAGCTAGCAAGTATTAGTAGCCAGCTCCACAACAGTCTCCTCTACCCGCCTTACACAACAGCTCACTCGGCCAGCCCTCAATAACAAAAGACTGCACTTCGATCTAAAGAGCAGCTGTGCGTTACAGCAACAATTTATCGTTGGTGTTTGTTTTGTAATTTGTAAAGTTGGAGACAAATGCACCAAACAAACATTTTAACAGACGCGCCAAGTGTTAGACACACACACACAACAAACACAAAGTGTTTGTTGTGTGTGTGTGACAAATAAACTCGATGTTTATTTGTCGATTTCATGTTTGTCACTCTGGAGGTTCAGGTGTGGAAGTGGCTTGATAGACTGTTCCCAAACTCACTGTTGGGGCTCCAGGAGGCGTGATTGGTGGCTCAGAGTAGCTTATTTTGGACCGAGGTCACTCAAGGTCAAGCGGAAATTTCGACAATTTATCCAGCTAAAATGGCAGCTCTTCAGCGTACTATTTAGGGAAGATTTCCCTCTTCAGTTATGGCGATCAACGCAACAGTGCACGGGAGGTGGGAAGCATGGGCGAGAATATGGGAGGTGGGTAGCATGGGCGAGATTATGGGAGGTGGGTAGCATGGGCGAGAATATGGGAGGTGGGTAGCATGGGCGAGAATATGGGAGGTGGGTAGCATGGGCGAGAATATGGGAGGTGGGTAGCATGGGCGAGAATATGGGAGGTGGGTAGCATGGGCGAGAATATGGGAGGTGGGTAGCATCATCTTGAGGTTATCTTGAGATGATTTCGGGGCTTTTTAGTGTCCCCGCGGCCCGGTCCTCGACCAGGCCTCCACCCCCAGGTAGCAGCCCGTGACAGCCGACTAACACCCAGGTACCTATTTTACTGCTAGGTAACAGGGGCATATTGGAAGAAACTCTGCCCATTGCTTCTCGCCGGCGCCTGGGATCGAACCCAGGACCACAGGATCACAAGTCCAGCGTACTGTCCGCTCGGCCGACCGGCTCCCCGGTCGAGCATGGGCGAGAATATGGGAGGTGGGTAGCATAGACTGACTTTGTGGAATGTTACCAACGTGTCACAACTGCATAAGTCTGTCTGCACCTACCATGACACAACTATTACTTTATAACCATGACGTGACTGACGCCCCACGCCAGGGACGCTACTGTCACAACACGTCCTATCACCAGGCAAATCAGGAAGTCACTGAAGCAGAGTCGTGAAGACATTTACTACTTCTGTATGTCATGTGGGCCAGAGTAATCCCCCAAAGCGCCTCGATATAACAAACTCAAGACAATTAGACCTTTATGAAGTTTGATTCACAATTCCAACGAGTGTTTAAGTTTGAGACATCGGTAGAGGTTTCTCCTTGTTTAGATAAGAGAGAGGATGCTGTACTTATCTGCATACCTGGAGAGGGTGATGGGAGTACTACTCCCCAAGCCTGGTCTCCTGTACAGCTTGGTTAATAACTTGGTCTAAAAAGGCTGTTGTGTGTAGCGACCCGCAGGCCCACATATCCACAACAGCTCGGCAGGTGTTTATTCAAGACGTCCACTGTACCGGCAATATATCTTGCTTGTTGGGAGGACACGGGAGAGCCGTTATCCTCTGGTGTTGGTACAGTGGTTTAGCTGTGTCCTAGAGAGCGTACTGATGCTACTGTCATCAGCAGCATCAGCAGCACTAGTGATGTACGCTGTAAGCTACGATATCAGTGCCGGCTTAGAGTACACCAGACCTGGATCACTCACCTCATAATATAATAATAATGTTTATTTAGGTAAAAGTACATACATACAAAATGAGTTACAAAAAAGAATGTTGGATTTCTAGACAGAGCTGGTGTATAGAGCGTTGCTGGCAAAGTAGAAGGAACCATTCATCAACAATGCCTACGGTATGTCAAGAGGCTTTCAGTCAGTATAAATTTTATAAATTTACATATTTCTATTTCTATTAAATTATTAAATTACTAATTCTATTAATTTCTATAAAATTAATTATAGATTATAAATTAATTAAATTAAATAATAATTATAAATAATTAATTAAATTAAATTTTATATAAATTAAAAATAAAAATTTCTATAAATTCATCAATATTTGTATCACCTCTTGTATGTCTGTACTTTACCTAAATAAGCATTTGAATTTGAATTTGAATTTTTTTTGAGTATACAATGTAAAGAGCTTCCTGACAGACACACACAAGGGCCTCGCGGCTGAGTAGACAGCGCTCGGGAGTAGTAGTCCTAAGGGACCGGGTTTGATTTCCGGCCTGGTCGGAGTTTCTTTCACCGTGATGCGTTTGTTCACCTAGCAGTAAATAGGTACCTGGGAGTTGGTCAGCTGCTACGGGCTGCTTCCTGGGAATGTGTGTTAGAGAGATATATATGTAGAAGATATAGAGGAAAAATATATCGGGTAGAAAGGCGGGGTCCAAGAGCTAATAACTCGATTCTGCAGACATAAATAGTAAATACAAATAATAAGTACACACACATAGTCTGAAACTACCACCGGAAAATGTACCACCTGTTTCATCTACTGTAATAAATCTACTGTATAATAAATCTACTTTGATCTACATTCTGGTAGTGTATTATTATTATTATGACTCAAACGCTGTGCGTAATTGGAGGATTCATATAATATACAATTGCTGCACCTACTGTATCATGTTCCAATGTACATTTTATATAACTTCATAGCAAAATTATATTCCTTTCATCTGGAGCTACGACTTAATATTATCATAGTTAACTATCAAAATCTGGCTTGTGTACATCAGCATTATAGAAAACGTAGCCTATGATCCCACACTTTGATATTCTTGTTCATGATATCACAATGTCGACGACAAATATCACACGATATTGAAACAGTTAAATGGTGAATTCCCCCCATGATGAACCACAGTGTTGTGGTTCCTGCGCGGGAAATTATTATGGCAATCTCCATAATGCTATGGCAAATATATGTCAGTTTCTGTTAACTTAACAGGAACTGCCCGTAACGCTTTGCGTAATAGTGGCTTTAGGCATTGTATGTTCTAGCTCTATCTATAAATCGATCAATTTTTGTAAAATCTCTTGTATGTATGTACCTTACCTGAATAAACATTTATTTATTTATTTATTTATAACAATGTCTCCTTTAGGACCCGACCCTCAATCTAGCCTATAGCCTGAACAATAAATACATTAATCATTAATGACAAGTTATCTAAGGGACAATTAAGAGAGGCACTAGAATGTTCAAACTACCATGTAAACTTAACAATATAATTACACTTTAAGGAAAACGCAATAATGCTATAATTATAAGAATTATAAGGGAGATTTTCATTGGGTAACTCAAACAATGCCAAAGAAAAACCAGATTCAATCTCCAGGATCGATTGGGTAGAAAAAGACGCAGATAATAGAGTCTACAGTTACACCTTATCGCCAACAATTAAATGGCCTGGGTTAAATGTATGGAACTATGGCAACACTAAACAAAAACTCAAAAGATATTATTAAGTAAATCACTGATCACACCCTTAAGCACTTGATCTAATTAAGCTCCACATAGACGAGTGTCAAATCTGTTTGTTCCAGCTAGAGACCTGCCGTTGTTGTTGTATTTGATTCAGCTACTTGGAACAAAAGGTTCCAAGTAGCACGGGCTATGGTGAGCCCGTAGTGGACTTACCTGGCACAGGAGCGGGGCTGAAACTCTGCCCTCCACTGGGGTTCATATGAACCCCAGTGGAGGGCAGAGTTTCAGCCCCGCTCCTGTGCCAGGTAAGTCCACTACGGGCTCACCATAGCCCGTGCTACGTGCAAGGAAGGGGGTTGGTGTAGCTCCTGTCCTCCAGTTGCTGTCATTTACAGCTTGTCTCTTTAACATAACAGTTAATTTTACAAGCTAGCAGCAGTCGCCTACACGCATAAGCAATAATGCTACCACAGAACATCCTCCCAAATAATAGTTATTGACAGCGAGTGCTCGTCATTCGATCGATTGATTGATTAATAGAGATTAAGCCACACACGAGGTGGAACGGAGATGAATAGCCCGTAATACTCATCAAGTCCCTTTAACTGACAATTGCAAACATTGCAACCCCCCTTGCCCCACCCCCCTACTTCCCCGACTTCTCACTTGCAAGCAAACTGTTCCTACCTCAGCTGGCCACATCAATTACATTTACAATAATAACACAAACATGAACTCCTTAGAAACGACTATGCAAATTACACACAACTATACGGGCTCACCATAGCCCGTGCTATCTTATCTTGAGGTTATCTTGAGATGATTTCGGGGCTTTAGTGTTCCCGCGGCCCGGTCCTCGACCAGGCCTCCACCCCCAGGAAGCAGCCCGTGACAGCTGACTAACACCCAGGTACCTATTTTACTGCTAGGTAACAGGGGCATGGGGTGAAAGAAACTCTGCCCATTGTTTCTCGCCCGCGCCTGGGATCGAACCCAGGACCACATGATCACAAGTCCAGTGTGCTGTCCGCTCGGCCGACCGGCTCCCAAGTGCTACTTGGACCTTTGTTCCAGGTAGCGAATCTTTAACATTAACATACACACGACTAGCTCTAGATTACATTACAGTCTTTGTCTACTCATATCACCGCTAAATAAGTTGGAATAGGCCTAGCTAGATTTGCGTATCCTATTATCCATTGCTGAATACAGTATGAGAATTAACATTCTAAGAATTATACATAAAGTATAACTGTTTTAAGTGATACCTGGTTGATACCTGGTTGATGGGGTTCTGGGAGTTCTTCTACTCCCCAAGCCCGGCCCGAGGCCAGGCTCGACTTGTGAGAGTTTGGTCCACCAGGCTGTTGCTTGGAGCGGCCCGCAGGGCCACGTACCCACCACAGCCCGGCTGATCCGGAACTTCTCTTAGAAAACCGTCCAGTTTTCTCTTGAAGATGTCCACGGTTGTTCCGGCAATATTTCTTATGCTCGCTGGGAGGACGTTGAACAACCGCGGACCCCTGATGTTTATACAGTGCTCTCTGATTGTGCCTATGACACCTCTGCTCTTCACAGGTTCAATCTTGCATTTTCTTCCATATCGTTCACTCCAGTACGTTGTTATTTTACTGTGTAGATTTGGGACCTGACCCTCCAGTATTTTCCAGGTGTATATTATTTGGTATCTCTCTCGTCTCCTTTCTAGAGAGTACATTTGGAGAGCTTTGAGACGATCCCAATAATTTAGGTGTTTTATCTCGTCTATGCGTGCCGTATATGTTCTCTGTATTCCCTCTATTTCAGCAATCTCTCCTGCTCTGAAGGGGGAAGTGAGTACTGAGCAGTACTCGAGACGGGACAGCACAAGTGACTTGAAGAGTACAACCATTGTGATGGGATCCCTGGATTTGAAAGTTCTCGTAATCCATCCGATCATTTTTCTGGCTGACGCGATATTTGCTTGGCTATGCTCCCTAAACGTTAGATCGTCGGACATCATTATTCCCAAATCCAATTTAGTAATATTATAACTTCGTCAAATTTGCACACAGATTGCCCTTGTTATTTTTTGTAAATTCACAGTTGCACATGCAAGATGCTCAATGGATCTGCCACATTTCACCTAAATGCTGCTTTTAATTAACTTCAGAACTGATAATATGCAAATTCCTGTACCCAAATTTACTAGGCTATTTTAAAATAGTTATGGCTAGTCTAGTTTATTACAGAGGTGAGCCATAGTGTAGTGGTTCCTGTGGAAGGGTGGGTGAACCACAGTGCTATGAAGAGAGGAGAGGAGTTTTGGAACATGTGATTGTGGAAGTGTGTGTGTGATTGTGTGTGTGTGTGTGTGTGTGTACTCACCTATTTGTGCTTGCGGGGGTTGAGCTTTGGCTCTTTGGTCCCGCCTCTCAACTGTCAATCAACTGGTGTACAAATTTCTGAGCCTACTGGGCTCTATCATATCTACATTTGTGTGTGTGTGTGTGTGTACTCACCTATTTGTGCTTGCAGGATCAAGCATTGACTCTTGGATCCCGCCTTTCCAGCAATCGGTTGTTTACAGCAATGACTCCTGTCCCAGTGTGTTTGTGTGTGTGTGTGTGTGTGTGTGTGTGTGTGTGTGTGTGTGTGTGTGTGTGTGTGTGTGTGTGTGTGTGTGTGTGTGTGTGTGTGGTGTTAAGAAACGTAAGTAGTTTGGGAGCGTGTTTACCAATATATAATTGGAGGTTTACCTCCAATAAACTTCTCTCAGCACCAATTCCCTGCCATTGTTTACACTCCATCTTGAAGATCGTTGTCAACAAAGCAAAACAATCAATTGTCCAGAGAAATCTTAGTCCTGGTCATGAACTTTAATGACGACAATCAATACAAATGATTATACAATTATTCATATTTATTGGAGTAAAAGCTTCTCTATTTTATTCAGGGACTTAATAAGCTGCACTCACCTAGTTGTACTCACTTAGTTGTGCTTGCGGCGGAGGTTGAGTCTCGGCTCTTTGGTCCCGCCCCTCAACCAACTAGTGTACAGGTTCCAGAGAGAGAGAGAGAGAGGTAGGTATTTAATGTATGAAATAAACACTACATTCAGCTTGTTTAAATATTGACATTTTGTACAAGAATGATCTGAGACTTGTTGCTGGACTTGATATAGACCTTGGCCTTAGAGCTTGGACTTGGACCATAGGCTTGGATATTAGACTTGGGCTTAGATATTGGGCATGGACCTTGAGTTAGACCTTGAACCAGGATCTTACCTCCTGGACCTTGCTCCAGGAGCTTATCGTGCAAATGTTGATGTTTTGATTGGTGATCAATTACATGTACACGCTCCAAGAAAACCCTAGATACCTTTCAGAGTATTGATAAAAAAGGTGAATATAAGAGACGATGTCATCCACAGACACCCACGGCAGTGTCCACAGTTCAAGCCATGGTGCAGCGATGGCTGCCACACACCTTATGGCTGTCGGTGGTGACCGCGGCTGCGGGGTATGCGCGCCCTGGACGCTCAGAGAGAAGAATGCAGGCGGACAGCTTCCAAGAACTGGAAATTCTGTCCCCAAATCAGAGCAATTTGGAGGAGCAAATGGCTATCTTGGAGTTGACAAGCGGCTTGAAGGAAATGGATAGCCTGAAGATGTTATTTGACGGCAAAGCCGAACATACGAATGACTTGAAGAACCTGGATGACTTGGAGGAACACCTGGGCGTTCTGAGGGGCGAGGTCGTGGACAGCTTGGAGGAGCAGGTGGGGGTGACGATGCAGGAGGTGACTGAGCAGCACCTGGCTGGGTGTCACCTGGTCTTGGCCTCCACCACACAACACCTTCCACTCTTCACCTGGATTATCAGGTGAGCTAATTACTGTACCTTTGCAAGTATCTAGGAAATTTAGTTAAGAAATACCGGTATACATAACGTGCCTTTATCAGTATTGTGATAATCGATATAATAATTATCATTCTTGCTATCATAATAATAATAATATAATGGCTGATCGAGTATAAACAATCGAATAAGGTGTCTCGTATCTCGTATGTTAGTATACCTCACGATATTTGTCTCGTATGTTAGTATACCTCACGATATTGTCTCGAATGTCAGTATACCTCAAGATATAATGACATGATTTTTTTTATTTAAAGATTTCTCTCCAATTTTGGTTTATCATGTGTTATTGCATAACTTATTTTGTTTGTGTGTTGCTTGGTGATGGAGAAAGACAGTCGAGCCTAACTTAACACACAGATTCGTAAGTATAAACTCAACTGGCTAAGGCTTTACGAAAAGATGTACGATAAGAGCCGAGTCCCAGGAGCTGAATCTCGAACCCCCACAAACGCAGCTAGGGAAGCACAACTAGGTGGGTAACGCTAGTACATATACACAACGCGTTCTGAACGGGTTAGATGCCAGTTATCTAGAGCAATGTCATCCCCTGTCAGTACATGAAGATGGGGGATCACTGCAGCTATCTTCCCCTTCAATTTCTTCAGCATTTTGTAGACCTAAATAAAAAAGTCATGGATAAAGACTACCAAATTATAATTATTTATAATATGCTTACTATACACTGTAAGTTGAAGGGACGACGACGTTTCGGTCCGTCCTGGACAATTCTCAAGTCGATTGTGAATGTCACAATCGACTTGAGAATGGTCCAGGACGAACCAAAACGTCGTCGTCCCTTCAACTTCTAGTGTGTGGTCTGGTCAACATACTTCAGCCACGTTATTGTGACTCATCGCCTGCTTACTATACCTATTACTTTATTTATGTTTGTTGTAATTTTAAAATTGCCCAATAGAAGATGCATGACTAATTACTGAAATATATGAAAAACATGTCGATAGAAGCAAAGCGTTTATTTTCTGTTCAGAGTTCGAGCACTGAGAATAATCACGCGCTCATTGCATGGTAAGAAAACACATATTGAAAACTTTCATACAGTGTCACCAAAAATGTTGTGTATAGATGCTTCTGGTTCTCACAAAGCAGCTACGCAAGTACTTGTAAACCTTTACATCTTTTCTCAATCTTTGGCGGCTTTGTTTACAATTATTAAACAGCTAATGAGGTTCGAAGCACAAGGAGGCTATTTATAACAATAACAACAGTTGATTGGGGAGTTTTCATGCTTGTAAACTGTTTAATAAATGTAAACAAAGTCGTCAAAGATTGAGGAAAGATGTACACGTTCGTAAGTACTTGCGTAACTGCTTCGAGATCTGGCCGCTGGTTTCCAAGACCAAGGCGTAAAGTGAGGGTGTTCTTGGCCTCCCTCCCGCAGGCGACTAGCTGACGGAGGCGGGAAAGGGAGCCTGGTGGTGGTGGCGACAGAGACGCTCTTCTCCCAGGGCCAGACGGCATCAGACCCCCTCCTGCAGAGGCTGTGGTCGGGCTCTAAGCTCACCTGCCAAGCTCTCATCCTCCTGCTGGATGAACCAAACACGGACCTTGCACTCAGGTACTGCTGTCTGTTCTCGCTAAGGAGCACAGCCACTCTTCCGTGCGGGGCAAGTCTAATCATGCAGGGCGATCTAATCATGCGTGGCAAGTCTAATCATGCGGCTTGATGCCGTTTCTTCTTGCCTCTCCGCGTTATCATGTAGAACTGAGTGAACAAATACCATTCAAGAATACATATTTTCTTCAATATTGTCAACAACCAAAATTATTCTCATACGAGTCTGTACAGAAACATTTTAATTAACAGTATCTAGATTTATTTGGGAAATCTAGACATCTAAAGTTCCCAAATAAATATCAACATTCAGACTACTATTACATGTAAAGATTCCATAAGTGTAAACTGTTGTTCCAGCTTGCTGGATGCTGCTGGGTTGTGGCTTCGTCCTCAGACCATGGTGGTGGTGGTGGACGGCAGGCCAGGGATGGCAGCTCCTCTCCATCACTCCAGCAGGCCAGGGATGGCAGCTCCTCTCCATCACTCCAGCAGGCCAGGGATGGCAGCTCCTCTCCATCACTCCAGCAGGCCAGGGATGGCAGCTCCTCTCCATCACTCCAGCAGGACAGGGATGGCAGCTCTTCTCCATCACGCCAGCCTCCGCAACACCATCCACACACTCTATATCTCCATCAACAGAAGCGACCATCATCAGGGCTCTCCAGTTAACATTTCGCTCATGAGAAATCTTAAGGAAGGTAACTTCAACACCTGAGTTTCACCTTCAAGCTGAACACATCAATAATTCACTACTACTTAAAACTAACGTTAATCCTTGACTCTAAGGCACTGAAAATTACTTGGGAAGTTACCCTTTAATCCTTTCATATAGACCTATCATTAGAAATCCCGGGAGGAGTACTCAAACACCCTTTCTAACCATATCCCAACCAGGGACTAGTTTTGTATTCTCACCTCTACACCATCTGGATAAATTCATAGGAAGTGCTGCCATTTTGACCAATTAAGTTATACCCTTAATATAGCGTATTGCACAGTATGAGACGACGAACGAAATTAAGTACAACACGTAGTAAAATTTTAAGAGGCAATTCCAATCACCAAGGAATGTTTACTTCTGGGCGGGGGGGGGAGGTATATATATATATATATATATTACCTGCCTGATTTAACTTAATATGACAGTACATTATCTCGGACCACAAGTTGGTAATGTTTTGATTGGTGATCAATTACATGTACACGCTCCAACAAAACCCCAGATACCTTCCCCATGGTAGTTGTCCATCCACTTGGATTGATCGGCAGAGGGACGGCCTTGCTTCCTGCAGGGTCGGCGTTCGATCCCTGATAATCAAAGTGCTTGGGCACCGTTCCTTCACCCCCCATCCTCCTATCCCAGCTTCTATCCTGTCCTCATATCCTTTCCAAGTGCTATATAGTCGTACTGGCCTAACCCTCTCCCCTCATCAGTGCTCAGCTACACAGCCTCCAAGACAGACACGCTTGTTAAACAGCCCGTCCACTTGATCTGCCACTCCGTAAAAAATCGAACCGTCTCGCCTAATCAGCAAGGTACGAACACAAACAACTCACCTTAACCTTACGAGTCCAATGCATAGAAAACGTAGATATCTATGAACGGTTACTTTTCTTAATAGTTTTGTGTTGTAGGGTCATAACCCAGGTCTTTCCTGAACTGTGAGGCAACACAGCGTGCGGGGGCTGCATGTCCTCTTCATGTGCCACAACGTAAAAAATCCAGCCTCTTAACCTACCCCACAAACGTATGAACCCAAAGAACCCACCTAACCTATGGAGTTAGATGCGGAGAAATCGTAGATCCTTGCGAGCCGTTACTCTTCATAATAGGTTGCATTTGTGACGTTAGTTACCAAAATGTACAACATGCAACCTATTAGTTGACAGGATGGGTTGAAGAAGGGATCCAGGAGAAGCTAAGCATGGTAATAATGAAGATAATTAGGATAACGATGAATGAAGCGAAAATATCAACAACGATAATGCTCGTAAAAGCAATTCATTCATTAGAAGACTAGACCAACACAGGGACATAGTCAGTCACCCATTCCCTTGTTTACATTAATGACTTGAGAGATGGCAGAGCCTCAGAGATGTCATCCCTATTTGCTTTACATAAAGCAACTTGGAACAAAGTTCAGTGTCTCTGCAGACGGAGTCCCAGCAGCAGCAGCAGCTGGAGGAGGGAGGGGGCGTGTGAGATCGTACCGCCGGTGCCTCTACTGCGACCACGGGCAGGCGGGCATCCAGCTCCTGCGTCCAGGAAACCTCTTTCCAGGTTAGTCAGTTACATGCAAATATTTACGTCACCGTTCGCATGAAACACAGCACGAACAGCGAACCTAAAACCCACACACACTCCGAAGCTGCCTTAAGGGTCTACATCTTAATATTTCCAGAGACTCTGAACAACATGATGGGACACACCTTCAAGGTGGTGGCGCTGAGCTACTTCCCGCTGGTGGAGTACAGGAAGGTCACCAACGACCCCAACGATCTCGTCCAGCCTGAAGACTCCGTTGATGTCCGAATGCTTGACATCATGGCTCGTCGCTTCAACTTCACGTCTGTTTAATTCTTGCCTCTCTTAGTTTTGTCCATGTTATGTAAAACTGTATTCTTGGATTTTGAAAAAAAAAAAAATCAAAATCCAAGAATACAGTTTTAATTTAATGCAGAAAAAGGATTTTTTTAATAGAGAAAAAAGGCTTTTAATAGAGAAAAAAAGGCTTTTAATTCAGGAAAATGTATTTTAATGCAGAACAAAATTATTTTGATGCACAAAAAGGACATTTAGTGCAGGAAAAAAAGAAGCTTTTCATGCAGTGTAAATTTGTGTTTGTGGACAGGACTCCTAACTTTTGCTTGATAAAAAGTCTGACAATTATATCCCACAACAGAGCACTTTGTCGTGTGCAAGCTCACACAACACACCCTTGTTCCATCTCTATACTAATCATATTAGTCTTAGTGTTACTAAGTATTAGTATACTAAGTCTTTTTCGGCTATTTCTCCATTTTCTTTATGTATTTTCCCCAACGAGTCATCCCTAATTTACTTGATCTCTATAATGTTCCCTAAGGGGATACGCTTGACTGAGTGTTCCCTAAGGGGATAGGCTTGCCTGAGTGTTCCCTAAGGGGATACGCTTGACTGAGTGTTCCCTAAGGGGATACACTTGACTGAGTGTTCCCTAAGAGGATACGCTTGACTGAGTGTTCCCTAAGGGAATACACTTGACTGAGTGTTCCCTAAGGGGATACGCTTGACTGAGTGTTCCCTAAGGGGATAGGCTTGCCTGAGTGTTCCCTAAGAGGATACGCTTGAGTGAGTGTTCCCTAAGGGGATAGGCTTGACTGAGTGTTCCCTAAGGGGATACGCTTGACTGAGTGTTCCCTAAGGGAATACGCTTGACCGAGTGTTCCCTAAGGGGATACGCTTGACGTCCCCCTTCGATCTAACCAGAGCAGCGTACACATACAGCAAACTAATGAATTGAAACTAATTACAGAATTACACCCTTAAAACCGCAATAACTTTACAACAATCTCAACAAATCTAAACCATTTTACGACACAAGGTTCACATAGTGAGCTAATACCCTATATGGTATATGTTTTCTATCATATTTTATGCAGATGTTCTTGTAAAATATATATATTCAAATATATATTCTGAATATGAATTCTAAAACTCAACTCTGAATATGAATTCTAAAACTCAACTCTGAATATGAATTCTAAAACTCAACTCTGAATATGAATTCTGAAAATGGATTGCTAACACTAATTTCTATCATGTATTCTTTAAATCTAGAGCCCGTAACGCAAAGCTGCCGTCATAGACATTAGGAAAGTTTTATGGAGCTCCAATATTATACTGGCTATAGGCCCCGAGTGCAAAAGAATGCTATTGTCAGTCCGCTAATCAACGGAATTACAAGAGGAAAGTTATAACTCTAAATATTACCGTATTAAACGATACAATGTGTACGGTTTTGTTCGATTTTGGGCTTATCAAGCTCCGGAGGGTTGTT
This sequence comes from Procambarus clarkii, assembly GCF_040958095.1. Classification (NCBI taxonomy): domain Eukaryota; kingdom Metazoa; phylum Arthropoda; class Malacostraca; order Decapoda; family Cambaridae; genus Procambarus; species Procambarus clarkii. The sequence goes on from NC_091180.1 coordinate 27,265,143, forward strand.
AAGGTCACCTCAATAGATGACCAATCAGTAAGTATACTTTAGTCCTGAAGATAGTCCAAGACTATCTTCACTACTAAACTGAAGTGTATATACTCTTAGTGTATACACCAGTACGTGGAGTACACCTCTTGGGTATATATATATATATATATATATATATATATATATATATATATATATATATATATATATATCAGTCTGATAAGGGTATGAAGCAATTAGATATATTTATATTTAAGAACTAATCCCTGCCAGCATCGCAGAAGCCTCCCACAAGACCGCACGGGGAGAATTAAGCATTCACCTCCTGTGAATATTTACGAGCAATTAACCGAGAGATGCGAGGTGCGGAACCCTAAGAGATTAAACATTCACGATTTGATAATACTAGCGAGCACTTGGCCAACAGGTACGAGATGAGAGAGCCGTGGGATGGTTTATGGGGGACTCCTACGAGTGGCGGCAACTGGTCGGGGATCGTAGGCACTCTCCAGCACCAGATGGCAGACTTCTCCATGGACCTCACACCTTCAGACTCCAGGATGGAGGTCATAGACTTCTCCAAGACTTACGTCTACGACCCGCTGATAATAATGTCGCTCCAGCCCAGTCCCTTGCCTCGTTCCTTGGCTGTAACGAGGCCTTTCTCAGGTAGCTTGGTTCAGATACAATGTCCGACGAGACTTGCAAATCCTGAAATAGACTTTGTACATAAATATGAGCCTTCGCCAACCCACTTTCGTACCCCAGTCTACACCTACCCTACCCTAACCCTAAAGATACCCTATCCGAACCTAACTTACACTAACGCTATCCTACCTAACCTACACCCACCCTTACCTAAACTAGCCTAGGGGTGAATTCACACTAATCCCAAGTCAATATTACCGACATGTTTGTTTCCCATAACGTCTTCTGGGGGTACAAATATGGATGCATTTCAGAGCTCCTCGCTTCTCTCCAGGACCAGTGTGGGTGATGACGGTGGTGTTCACCTTCGCCACGGGCGTGTGTCTGTGGGTGCTGCAGAAGGCGTGGGCGTGGGTGTTAGGGAGGCGGGGCCCAGACCTCCTCTCACGGGTCTTCTACATCTGGGGCGTCCTACTGGAGAACGAGCCCACCGGCCCGCCCGCCACCATCAACGGAAAGGTAGATACGGGTCTACCACAGGGGTAGAGCAAAGTAGATACTGATCTACCTTGCGTATAGCCAGACCACAGGGTAGAGCAAAAAGTTTTATGATGCCATTGACAAACCAGGTTAAACACCGCTGGATGTGTCCAGTAATTAGATGGGTGTACTTTTTCAAGAATGTCTGGCAATACCCATACTGTAGCTTTGTTCTGCAGACAGTGTATTTCGCTACGTATACTTACTTATTTAATGCTTCGGTGTATATATTCTATATTTCTTTAGCTGTTAAATGAGTAACGTACCTATGTTAATGTAATCTGAAAATATATTCCTATTTATAACCACGCACTCAAGTATCAGTTTAGGTTATAATCTGGTTGACGCAATATCGTCCGGTTCAGATGTTGGTTGGTTGGTGGCTGGTAGGCTGCCTGGTGCTGGCCACCGCCTACCGCTCCTCCCTCGTCGCCCACCTCTCCGTCCAGAGCAAGAACAAGCCCATCAACACCCTGGCAGACATTCTCAACCAGAAGGGCTGGTCCTGGGGAGCTCGACTCATGAAGGGAACAACATTCCTCTATTTCAACCAAAGTACCGATCCGGTCCTCATCAAAATACACCAGAATTATGAGGCGAGTGTTTTAGTTAAACCCGTGTGTACACATCTTGTATATATGCATTTTGTGCTGAAAAAAACCCAAAGTGTACTGAATAATAGCTACCAGATTGTTCGACTTGACAATGTCAAAATTGTGGCATTTGAATGCGGAAAAGATTAGTTATGATCAGTAGGGATCTTAGGACAAAAAATCATTAATGTACCTAATAAAGGAATGATAGTGGGATGATGATGGTTCCCCACGAACCATGTCAATATTAAATCTTAATCCTCGAGTTAATGACAGAGGTCTTGGCTTGTTGTTCTTAAGATATTGTGTCACTGACGGTGGGCTATGGCAGTGAATCCGAGCGAGAAAGAGGCGGTTGGTCAAGTTTCACCTGGTGCCTCTGCTCACCTAGGAGTTAGGCAACTATTGTGGGGGTATATCAGGAGTTGGCCTTGTGGGTCTTTATAAGCAAAACAAGCTTTCTCTCCCCGACTATGGGAAACCATTGTATACTCTGGACATGTAGACTACTCTCTTTGGTCTACTTTTTAAAACAAAATGAGAATTTTTCTTGCCTATATACTTTTCAAGTTAAAATTTCGGTCGTAAATGTCTTTTGATATACTTAAACTATTTATTAATGTAATATATTTCAGATTTTTAGTGACAGAGAAGAAGCAACGAAGCGGGTGCTAGCCGGCCGCTTCGCCTACATAGCCTTCAAGACGGACATCTTGTGTGACATTGCCCCGCTCTACGTGGACAAGTACGGCAACACCCCTCTCTACTTCAGCACCACAGAGTATAACATCTTCGGTGGGAACGCTTGGGGCTTCAGGCAAGTTGTCTTAGGTAGCCTACCCTACCCCTTCAGGCAAGGTATCTAAGGTAGCCTACCCTACCCCTTCAGGCAAGGTATCTAAGGTAGCCTACCCTACCCCTTCAGGCAAGGTGTCTAAGGTAGCCTACCCTACCCCTTCAGGCAAGGTATCTAAGGTAGCCTACCCTACCCCTTCAGGCAAGGTATCTAAGGTAGCCTACCCTACCCCTTCAGGCAAGGTGTCTAAGGTAGCCTACCCTACCCCTTCAGGCAAGTTGTCTTAGGTAGCCTACCCTACCCCTTCAGGCAAGGTATCTAAGGTAGCCTACCCTACCCCTTCAGGCAAGGTGTCTAAGGTAGCCTACCCTACCCCTTCAGGCAAGGTATCTAAGGTAGCCTACCCTACCCCTTCAGGCAAGGTATCTAAGGTAGCCTACCCTACCCCTTCAGGCAAGGTGTCTAAGGTAGCCTACCCTACCCCTTCAGGCAAGTTGTCTTAGGTAGCCTACCCTACCCCTTCAGGCAAGGTATCTAAGGTAGCCTACCCTACCCCTTCAGGCAAGGTGTCTAAGGTAGCCTACCCTACCCCTTCAGGCAAGGTATCTAAGGTAGCCTACCCTACCCCTTCAGGCAAGGTGTCTAAGGTAGCCTACCCTACCCTTCAGGCAAGGTATCTAAGGTAGCCTACCCTACCCCTTCAGGCAAGGTGTCTAAGGTAGCCTACCCTACCCCTTCAGGCAAGGTGTCTAAGGTAGCCTACCCTACCCCTTCAGGCAAGGTGTCTAAGGTAGCCTACCCTACCCCTTCAGGCAAGGTGTCTAAGGTAGCCTACCCTACCCCTTCAGGCAAGGTGTCTACGGTAGCCTACCCTACCCCTTCAGGCAAGGTGTCTACGGTAGCCTACCCTACCCCTTCAGGCAAGGTGTCTAAGGTAGCCTACCCTACCCCTTCAGGCAAGTTGTCTTAAGTAGCTCTTGTAAATAAATTGTTATGTGATGGGATTGTAGGCTCTTGTAAAATGTGTTAAATAGTGCATAAAACATACATACACACACATACCACGCACATACATACACACACACACACACACACACATACCACGCACATACACACACACACACACACACACACACACACATACACACACATACCACGCACATACATACAGGCCTGAGATGATGTGCTTCACAGGAAAGGAGTCCCAATTATCAATCTGGTCAGGAGGATGAAGCAGAGGTTTATTGAAGCAGGTCTCATTGACTACTGGCTGAAGGAACTCTATCAGGCCCAGAGCAAACGAGTCACAGAAGCACGAGGACTGAAGCCAACCCCTTACATGCAGGTAAGGTACGAATAAGGAGCACGAAGGTAAGGAGGGAATAAAAAGCGCGAGGATTGAATATGGCATAAATCAAAGATAAAAAATAACATTATTAGAGAAGTATTCTCAAACAGATATCGACTTGCTCTTGAATTATGTCCACTAAAGAGACATTTTACACAAACATTTTAAAAACTATGTAGTGTCTTGTCTGCGACGTGTGTGGAGGAATACCACTATATATTTGTCATATATGTAAATATATAGTTACACAAACACAAATATGTACATTTTCCCAGACAGAAGACAAGCAGGTGGTGTTGGGGATGGATCACCTCCAGGGCGCCTTCTACCTCTGGCTACTAGGCTGCACCATTGCTCTCCCGTCCTTGCTGGTGGAGATGCTCGTCCACTGCCACACACGACTACGGAACCCGCAGTAGGCGGCCCAGTGTTGTGCCTGGCGCCTCACAGCACCTCGACGACCCCCGTCCTTCACGACTCGATCTCCGTGCCTGGCGCCACACAGCAGCTCGACACGAGTGTTCCACCTGACAGGGCTGTTGCCTCCATCCTGAGTTCAAGGTCACGCATCTTGGTCCATCATCCGTGAAGTTAATTCCATTCCAACATTTGTTTCTCGTGTGTGATGATTACACTTTACATTATCGTGCTACAATAGCTTAGACCTGACCAGGGTACTGTATGCTTGTGCATAAATATATTGTATTATGCAAGGAACACCTCTAGTACTAATAAATTGGCATAATTTATGAATCCTTTATTTCTATATTCCCTAATTCCGATAATGGTGTACTTAAGCAGCTGTATTTTCACAGAATGCGCTTTAGCTCCTGGGCCGCGCCTCTCAAAATTTTAAATCGAGTGATGCAGTTGTTTCACAAGTTCTTGGATGCTGTCATATCATTTCAAGCATGAATTCTGCTTTCTTTACTTCATTCCAATTCAATGAGAATATTTTTTCTTACAAGTGATTTAAACTTTGGGTCCCTGCTATGTCATTCTTGTTTTCCTTGCGGATTTCCCAAAGGATCAGCAACGTTGTGAACATGTCACCTCCACTTCCATCTGTCCTGCAGGTGCGTGGTGTCCAAGCGGGCACTGCGTACCTCTGCACTCATCCACATATCATCCCTCATATTATTACACGTTGGTACACAACTAGAAACTTATTGATATTTTCGCTAATTAAACCGTCTGATCCTTCACTAGTAAAATTATGTATTGATTTGCTGAGTAAAGTCTTATCAATGGGTACTATTTTGATTATCACTATTGGTTGCATAATTCTAAAGAAGGGTTAAGGATTAAGAACCTCAGGGCAGTGCTCCCCAGGGCCGCCCACGCCAGGGCCGCCCACGCCAGGGCCGCCCACGCCAGGACCGCCCACTCCAGGGCCGCTCACCCAAGGACCGCTCACCCAAGGACCGCCCACTCCAGGGCCGCTCACCCCAGGGCCGCCCACTCCAGGGCCGCCCACCCCAGGGCTGCCCACCCCATGGCCGCCCAATCCAGGGCCGTCCACCCCAGAGCCGCCCACGTCAGGGCCGCCTACGTCAGGGCCGCCCACCCCTGAGCCGCCCACTCCAGGGCCGCCCACCCCAGAGCGGGGTCACCTCAGGGCCGCCCACCCCAGAGCGGGGTCACACCAGCAAGGGTCGCGCCACGGAGCCATCAGTGCTGGGAGCTCAGCGCTGGTGACCACACCCGCCCTCGGGGCGCGAGAGTGAGTAGGCTGATCCTCCCTGCTAATACGTCTCATATTGATATTTTTAAAAATACAACCAAACCAACCTAGGCCTACAAAACCTAACCCTAGAAACAATCTAAATCAAGTCTAAGCCTAGCTACCGGTAAGTACTTTACAACATATTTTGGTACGTACAAATTCAAATAACTACTTCGTCAGTAAATCAACGTTTTTAAAGGCGTCATTGCGTCTTTGTTTTGCGCATTATAAGTTGTCAAGTTTTTAAGCATTCCATGTTTGTAAATAGCGCATGAAAGACTGTGGGGGGAATTTTGTAAGGCCTTAATATATATATTTTTAAAGGATGGCAAAAATTCCTGTTATATTCTCCACGTTTTCTGTGTCAAAACCGTGTATATAATTCTTAGGCTAGGCTGTGCTAGCCGCGGAAGGGATAGGTTAGGATGGTTTAAGTTTGGCTAGGTTAGGTTAGGGTTGAGTTGTAAAATACGTTGATTCACCCTCTAGTGTCTTACATCCAACAAATGAAGGACAAAACCAATCCTGACCAACTGATTAGTTCTGACGACGTTACAATGAGTTTAATAACTCATTAAAGATTCTTCAAGCTTGGAAATCTGCAATCAGAAGTTAGCTGGTGACTTCAGCACTTCATTTTACAATTTACAAGAGAATTTACGCTGGATGGATATATAAGCAAAAGGTTATTAAGGATGATTTTCAAGAATAATTTAGACTAGAGTGACGGGCAATAAACATGTTAATTTACGCGCAGGCTTCCTCATAGGTGTCAATATCTTTCATAAACTAAACCATTTATCTTCAAAATAAACCATTTACTTTCGCAATAGTTCACAAATACATTCTTTACCATATATTCCAATCATTACTATACTTTATATTCTAATCATGATTATTTACCTTAAATTCATATTACTATTCTTTACCTTATATTCCAATCACTACTATTCTTTACCTTATATTCCAATCACTACTATTCTTTACCTTATATTCCAATCACTACTATTCTTTACCTTATATTCCAATCACTACTACACTTTACCTTATATTCAAATCACTACTATTATTTACCTTATATTCCAATCACTACTACACTTTACCTTATATTCAAATCACTACTATTATTTACCTTATATTCCATTCACTACTATTATTTACCTTATATTCCAATCAATAATATTCTTTACCTTATATTCCAATGATTATTATTCTTTACCTTATATTCTAATCTTTACTTTTTAATTTCAGAGTTCTGAATGGGCCATCATATCTAGAGGGGGGAGGGAGGGAGGGGGGGTAGGGGGAAGATTGGAGCGTTGTTGGAAACTCTGCTGAGCTGAACCAATCCCTCCCTCTCACCAAATACGTCGCATTTTTAACGTAATCGGCCAGTCCGATAACGAATGTGACGTATTAGTAAACTATAAATACAACAATTTTGACGTTTCGTGTGCATCTGCCTCGATGGGTTAGGCGAGATGTTTGGGCTCGCACACGTTTCTCGATAAAGCCAAAACAGTTGCAATTTGTTACGGAGTGGCGAGTCAAGAGCGCTTGTTGGTGCGTTAGCTTGTTCTGGTGTTAGGCATAAGGCCTATCAACCCCTGGATGGTTGTTACGAGTAGTGGTATTTTAACAACCTGCTGCTTGGGTAACAGCTTCTCCATATCAACCTACCCTGGCTTTGCGCCTCCACACCAGACCGTCGACCAGAGCGCAACCAGTATAAGGGAAATAGTTGGAAAAGTCAGGATCCAAGAGCTTCACCTTGTGAACTGCAAAACTCTTTTAGGCAAGAATGTATTGCATCAACAGCACCAAATGAAGGATCGAAAAGCAGCATACCTTTAGCATTTTCTATTTAATAAACACAGCTGTGCGATTTAAGTTGATACAGACGACTACTCACACACCTAAACAGGTGCTTAGACTTGCTTTATTGTCTGGCGTCTCGCCCCGCTGAGCAGCCGAGGCACAGGACACACACACACTAATATTGAATCACCATAAGCAATACCGACCTCTGCTCTCCCACCCCTAACAGTACAAATGTACACATTAAGCAAATGTTTATGACCTGGGCTTCACCTTGTAAACTCAAACCCTAAAGGCCCGAAATTCCTTGAACGGTCGTCACAAATTCACTCGTCTTGTGCCCATATTTCCCGTTCGTGATCGTAAATCACTAACAAAGGGTTTGGTTATTTACAATTTCAACTGCCCGTTTACTCCCGAGGAACCTGAGATCACATTATCAACTTCAGTAATGACAATCAATACGTGTGTTTTTAACGAGGTGAATTTACATTGGGCTTCTGTAAAAGTGTTTTGCCCAGAGACTTTGTAAACAATGAGAAGTATTTAATAAATGTCGATGTATAAATCCCAGTATTATATTTTTGTAAACAAAAGATTCATCTGAAACTGATCCTTTCTGGTTGGTGGAGGGATGTTGGTGGCCAATGTCCTCAAGACACCCCCGACTTGGCCTCAAGACACCCCCCCCCCCGCAACTTGGCCAAACGTCATGGACAATGAGAAGTTAGCACTCGTAACACAAGATGTTTACCCATCAATAGCCTCATGCTGGTTGTGCCACTCTCAACAACATTACTCCATCAACGATCATTCATGCCTAATATTGACTCGCATTTGCAACATGTTCGCTGAACATGTAAATACGTGTTCAATGAAACCAACAGTTGGCTCAGGCTTCATGCCGTTAGTAACACAAATAAAGGTTATCCCAAATGGAAGCAAAAACTCGTACAATAAATGAGTATCTAGGGTGAGGCTTCAGATAAGCTGATGTAGAAGACAGTTCTTAGCTGGCAGTTTCATGAGGAATACAAATGACATTGATAATGAATCCTAGAATTGTTTAAAACAGAACGATATGGATGGATGCTTATACATAGTTTGAATTCCCCTTGTAATTTTGTATTTTTTTTTATAAAATAGAATTTAATAACCTAGAATTTTACCCTGGATCTTGTCCCCTAAACCATACCAATGGATCTTTACCATTTGGGCAGGAAACGATTTACCTAACAAGCAGAGTGATTTTCGTTATTTTCAAATACGTAGCTTTCCAAATTGGTTTATTCCAATTAATATTACCATATTATATTAAGAACGTGAATTACCGAGCTATTTTAGGTTGGGTTTGATTGAATTTCTACGTTGTTTTAACTCAAATTAAAATAATATATAATGCAAACCATTGTCATTTCATAAGAAAATGTATTTGAAAAATATATTATTTCAGGAAAATTCGGCTTGTTATCCAACTTGGTATATTACACTTGTGTTATCTGTCTATAGTTTACTCTTTGAAAATTATATTAATACATAAAAGTGCTCTGATTTTAATTTTGTTGTTGCCTTTCCTTCATAAATGGATACTTACTCATAGGTATATCAAGCCTTTGAGATATATATATATATATATATATATATATATATATATATATATATATATATATATATATATATATATATATATATATATATATGTCGTACCTAGTAGCCAGAACGCACTTCTCAGCCTACTATGCAAGGCCCGATTTGCTTAATAAGCCAAGATTTCATGAATTAATATTTTTTCGACTACCTAACCTAACCTAACCTACCTTTTTCGGCTACCTAACCGAACCTAACCTATAAAGATAGGTTAGGTTAGGTTAGGTAGGGTTGGTTAGGTTCGGTCATATATCTACGTTAATTTTAACTCCAATAAAAAAAAATTGACCTCATACATAATGAAATGGGTAGCTTTATCATTTCATAAGAAAAAAATTAGAGAAAATATATTAATTCTGTAAAACCTGGCTTATTAGGCAAATCGGGCCTTGCATAGTAGGCTGAGAAGGGCGTTCTGGCTACTAGGTACGACATATATATAATATATATATATATATATATATATATATATATATATATATATATATATATATATATATATATATATATATATATATATATATATATATATATATATATCTTCAAGAGGAAACTAGATTTATTCCTCCAAGGAGTGCCTGACCAACCGGGCTGTGGGCCTGCGGGCCGCTCCAAGCAATAGCCTAGTGGACCAAACTCTCACAAGTCAAGCCTGGCCTCTGGCCGGGCTTGGGGAGTAGAAGAACTCCCAGAACCCCATCAACCAGGTATATATATATATATATATATATATATATATATATATATATATATATATATCAAAAAAATTAAAAAAAATAAGCCTGAATTCTAAACCTCTTTTTACCTTAGGTACCATGAAAATTTGCATATTCTTCTAAGAGAATTCAAGTCCACTGTTACATATTAAAAATAACAATAAGTGTATTAATGAAACCAAAAAAGCCTTCATACTAACAGCATTTACAGAAACTAGCGCCCTTAGAGACAATGTTGTATTCGCAGCGAGCGTGATGATTTCCTCACTGATGATGCGCCTAGTCTTCATGTGGCTTAGTGTTGACTCTGCACAATTACCAAATCACTTAGAGGAATCGAGAGGCTTGGCGAAGCAAGTTGGTGTCCAGAAGGAAGGGAGAAGCTTGATGGAACACCTGGGTGTTCTGAGGGGCGAGGTCGTGGACAGCTTGGAGGAGCAGGTGGGGGTGACGATGCAGGAGGTGATTGAGCAGCACCTGGCTGGCTGTCACCTGGTCTTGGCCTCCACCACACAACACCTTCCACTCTTCACCTGGATTATCAGGTGAGCTCATTCCGGTTGTTATACTTAAGGTAAAATTATATTTAAAATGTTATAACCTTACGTTCTCTCTTGCTGATCCTTTCAAATATTTCATCTGCTTTGTTAGTGACTCCATCGGCATTGGTATACCATATCTTGAGGCCTACCTTAAGTGTATGTGTGAATTTGTGTATGTAAATACGTAAATATGTGTATGTTAATATGTGTGTTATGTATATATGTTTGTGTATATACCGTGAATCAACCAATTCTATCCATGAATACTTGCGGGTTGTCGTACCATCAAAACTCTGGCGAATACCAGCTATAATAAGGTTTCTAAGCCCCCGAGTCCTTATTACCCATAAACGATGAGCGAAACCAGGAACCGCCAACTGGGTGCAATAACCATAACCATAAGTGCCTTTATCATCAACTCCAGCAACTTGACGAGGTAGAACAGTATGTTTGGTACGTGCATTGAGGCATCATTTGTTAATGTGACACATAAGACTAAGAAAGCATGTTTGCTCTGTGGCATGAAAGAGGGACTAACAGGTACTAACTGGAAAGATTATTGCTTCGGTCGTTAAAGTGGCAGGTCCTAGTTGTGACTAGCTTGTGGGCTAGAAAATATACTGCTTTAGGTAAAGAGGTCCGTTCCTCGTTGCTTCGTTGTCGTGATATTGTGTCTCACACACACACACACACACACACACACACACACACACACACACACACACACACACACACACACACACACACACACACACACACACAGGATTCTTTAAGAGGATCTTGTAGGATCCTCCAAGAGGACTTAAACAGGTTGCAGAGATGGTCAGGGAAATGGCTACTGGAGTTTAACACCAGTAAATGTAAAGTTATGGAAATGGGATCAGGTGATAGGAGACCAAAGGGACAGTACACAATGAAGGGGAACAGCCTACCTGTAACGATTCGAGAAAGAGACCTGGGAGTGGATGTGACACCTAATCTAACTCCTGAGGCACATAAAATAGGATAACGACAGCAGCGTACTCTACACTGGCGAAAATTAGAACTTCATTCAGAAACCTAAATGAGGAGGCTTTTAGGGCGCTTTACACTGCCTACGTGAGACCCGTCTTAGAGTATGCCGCGCCATCATGGAGCCCCCACCTGAAGAAACACAAAGAAACTGGAGAAGGTTCAGAGGTTTGCCACGAGACTTGTCCCAGAGTTACGAGGGATGGGGTATGAAGAGCGTCTGCAAGAACTGAACCTTACGACACTAGAGAAAAGAAGGGAGAGAGGAGATATGATAGGGACATATAAAATACTCAGGGAAATTGACAAAGTGGAAATAGATGAAATGTTCACACGTAATAATAACAGAACGAGGGGACATGGGTGGAAACTGGAAACTCAGATGAGTCACAGAGATGTTAGGAAGTTTTCTTTTAGCGTGAGAGTAGTGGAAAAATGGAATGCACTTGGGGAACAGGTTGTGGAAGCAAATACTATTCATACTTTTAAAACTAGGTATGATAGGGAAATGGGACAGGAGCCATTGCTGTAAACAACCGATAGCTGGAAAGGCGGGATCCAAGAGTCAATGCTCGATCCTGCAAGCACAAATAGGTGAGTACACACACACACACATCAGAGTTCAGCAAGGTTTTGGCTAGCGTGTTGGTTATTGGTTAAGGGACGCCAATAATTGCCTGGGTGATGAATAACATAAGCGAGACAAGGCTGCCGCAACCTTCCACGGCCCCCGACCATTCGCAAGCTCTCACCTCATCATGACTCGATGAAGACCAGAAAATATTAGTTTTATTTTTTATCAGGTTAATTTTGATGAACCTTTTCCCATTACATACTCGATCAATCTAATATAAAACGTATAAAAACAAGGCTCAATATTCGCAATATAAATAGACAAATGGTAAAACAATATTTTATCTTGAATTAAAGATCTTTAAAGACTAACAAAACAGGAGAAGAAGGAGGGGTTATCGAACCCTTTGTTTCATCTTCGTATGCAAGTTATTAAGTTTATATATCTGTGTGTAAGCTATACAGAGACTAACTCGATCTTCTCCAGCCACAAGAACCTAACTATTCACAACTGCACCGCCAATTGAGGGAGATATACCATTATATCTTACACGGTTCTCGCTAGCGACGCCCGACACGTGAATTGGCAGACTTACATTGCTGGTTCTCGCACCGTGATTGGACAAGTGATTAAAAACCTGGTTTCCAAGACCAAGGCATGAAGTGACGGTGTTCTTGGCCTCCCTCCTGCAGGCGACTAGCTGACGGAGGCGGGAAAGGGAGCCTGGTGGTGGTGGCGACAGAGACGCTCTTCTCCCAGGGCCAGACGGCATCAGACCCCCTCCTGCAGAGGCTGTGGTCGGGCTCTAAGCTCACCTGCCAAGCTCTCATCCTCCTGCTGGATGAACCAAACACGGACCTTGCACTCAGGTACTGCTGTCTGTTCTCGCTAAGGAGCACAGCCACTCTTCCGTGCGGGGCAAGTCTAATCATCTTATCATTAAACCATCTCTGCATTAAACCAGAGATGGTTTAATGCAGTTTCATTAAGTTCGTTTAAATGTGTTCCTTCACCAGCAGTAAACAAATGTATTTTATTGTTCTGCATACTTATTTTCTGCGAAATATTACGAAATTGTAAATTGTCGCAGGTTGCTGGATGCTGCTGGGTTGTGGCTTCATCCTCAGACCATGGTGGTGGTGGTGGCGGACGGCAGGTCAGGGATGGCAGCTCTTCTCCATCCCTTCGGCAGATCAGAGATGGCTGCCCTCCTCCGGCACTCCAGCCTCCGCAACACCATCCACACACTCTACATCTCTCTCAACAGCAGCAGCGACTATCAGAATTCCTCAGTTAACGATTCGCTCAGGACACAAGCCATTCAGAGAGGTAACATGTTAACAACTCCACCCTAAAGCAGAGCACAGCAGAAACGCACTCTTAGTTATACATTCAAATTTTTTTAAGTCACTAGATATTGATCAAATCTTAACTCATTTTAGATATAACACTAAACAGATAACTTCAAACAATGCATAATGCAAACTTCTACTAAGATCTTTCTTCTGTAACAAGTCAGGGCAGAAAGGACGCTACACAAACCGTAAAAGCCTCTTATTCCCGTGCAAAGATGATTTTCATAGTCTCCCTATATCTGTAAGGCATCAACATTTCGGGACAAGCCATTATACAGTCTATTCAGGGTGCCACAAGCATCAACTACATTGACTGAGAAGTCTCACTGATGTGCTACAGAGATTTCGAGCTCGTATCAATGATCAAAGCTCTCCAGTTTCCCTAGCTGTTACATTCCTGATAATTCTTTTATTTTGAAGGTCATCGATAGTTAGAATTCTCGTGAAGACGAACACCTGTCTCAGAGAGTATAATTTCCATCGTCTTAATATATCAAAGCCTTCCTCCTTTGCTATCCTTGTAGCGTACTAGTCAGTGGAGTCACAACCGTAAGGTTCCGGGTTCGATTTCAGGGGCAACGTTTCCTGCACGCTGATAGTTACCCGGGAGTTAGACAACTATTGTGGCTTGCATCCTGGGAAAAGGTCAGTAGTTGATTTAGGGGGACCTGGAGAAGTGTAACAGGCTTTCTGTCTCAGGGTATTACAAACTATGTAAACTATACCCCCTGAAGATAGAGCTTCAGTCTCTCACATTTAGGGTCCAGGGTTCGAGTCTCCTAAAGCCCAGGTGAATGGAATACCCGCTGAAGGTTTCGACGATGGCTAGGAACTGATTACCTACTGAAATTTGGATACAGGATTTAAGATTTTCTCAGCAGCAGCTGCTGGAGGAGGGAGGGGGCGTGTGAGAACGTACCGCCGGTGCCTCTACTGCGACCACGGGCAGGCGGGCATCCAGCTCCTGCGTCCAGGGAACCTCTTTCCAGGTTAGTCAGTTAGATGCAAATATTTACGTCACTGTTCGCATGAAACACAGCACGAACAGCGAGCCTAAAACCCACACACTCCGAAGCTGCCTTAAGGGTCTACATCTTAATATTTCCAGAGACTCTGAACAACATGATGGGGCACACCTTCAAGGTGGTGGCGCTGAGCTACTTCCCGCTGGTGGAGTACAAGAAGGTCAGCAACGACCCCAAGGACCTGCTGGAGCACGCTGACGCTCTCAACACCCGCATGATCGACATCATGGCTCGTCGCTTCAACTTCACGTCTGTATTCCTCTATTATAGCCTGTAATTTATGATTGGAGATATGGTACATTCAAAGTAAAACTACAGATGATTTTTTTATACATTAAACGATAACAAATATATATTTTCAACCTAGTTTAGAGCAGATCTGTAAACACAGCATGATTGATCCAAGTCTGATGACGTCTAAAGAGAGTACTCAGGCTCGACCAGCCCGTCTTCCAGAACGATAGTACTTATAACAACTAATTGGTTAAACGTACAAAATTCGACTGTTGGACCCCAAAAATTTCACGATTTGCATTGCAGAACTAGATTAAGCGACATAGTAAAAACAAGGGACACTAAAGAACCCGACCTGTACAGGCAATCCAATCGATAGCTAATATACGCTATCTTAGGCCTAATATTGCAGCCCGTCCTCCTAAGGTTTCCCAGCGTCAAGAAAACGGTCAATGTAAAGTGTCCTCTCCTAACCTACCAGAGGCCCCAAAACAGAAAACAGGACAGTACGTCACTTTCGCCAGCTGCTTCCATTTTCTTCTACAACAATTTTTGGCTGAATGTAACGCATCTGAGGGAAAAGCGACGTTCTGTGTAGGACAGGACATGCATATCCGTTATATACTAGGTCTAGGCATCATTAATTTATTTTTTCGTGCCCGCTACAAATTAATAGTAGAAAACGTGAGCATTGTTGGCTGTAACAGTTCATTTATATACATTCGACCAAATAGATCCTTTAAGTACTATCATATTAGGAGGAAGGGCTAGATCAAAGAGGATCTACTCAACTAACCGACTGGATTCTTTGAGAGGAAAATATCCCTACTGCTTGACGTTAATTTAAGGGACACTTGGCCAACAGGTACGAGATGAGAGAGCCGTGGGATGGTTTATGGGGGACCCCTACGAGCGGCGGCAACTGGTCAGGGATCGTAGGCACTCTCCAGCACCAGATGGCAGACTTCTCCATGGACCTCACACCTTCAGACGCCAGGATGGAGGTCATAGACTTCTCCAAGACTTACGTCTACGACCCGCTGATAATAATGTCGCTCCAGCCCAGTCCCTTGCCTCGTTCCTTGGCTCTGATCAGGCCATTTACAGGTATCATGCTATGATAAGGTTATTTTCAGGCATTTTGCAATGACGCCGTTTGAAGGCAGCACGCAATATTAAAACAGATGAAATAGACATCCCACCGAGGATCAGAAATTGTTGCGCATTTGAAAACAAACTGCAAACCCAAATATTGCCATAATTTACTAGTGTAATACACCTCAAAAGACACCATTCACACCTAAAGCGTAGTTTCATAATGTACATAAAATCGCTATCATTAGATTTTTCCCAAGCATAAAAACAAAGGTTTAATGTTTAAGTTATTGCTTCAAACTACGCCTAACTGCCTGCAGGGGGGAGGGAGATATAGTTCTTAGGATTCTCCTTGCTATCTTACCTTACGACTCTCCTAGTTATCTTACCTGTGTCATATATTTTTGGAACGTTCTAGTTCTGTTGTAATTGTTTGTTCAGTCTGTGAGCAGAGTACTAACGTGTTGGAACATGCCGGGCTCAGTTAGATCATAACTGAGTCACGGAGGTACAGAGGAAAGGTGTGTAGGCCAGAATTTTAACAGACGGTAACAGTGAAAAACATTTCTTTCAAGGGTTTATATTATATGGCATATTCTTACTGCTTCTCTCTCTCTCTGGGAGTTACATGCTCCTCGCTTCTCTCCAGGACCAGTGTGGGTGATGACGGTGGTGTTCACCTTCGCCACGGGCGTGTGTCTGTGGGTGCTGCAGAAGGCGTGGGCGTGGGTGTCAGGGAGGCGGAGCCCAGACCTCCTCTCTCGGGTCTTCTACATCTGGGGCGTCCTACTGGAGAACGAGCCCACCGGCCCGCCCGCCACCATCAACGGCAAGGTAGATACGGGTCTACCACAGGGGTAGAGCAAAGTAGATACGGATCTACCACAGACCACAAGGAAGAGCAAAGTTTATGTCTTTGACAGCCAGGTTAAACACCGCTGGATGTGTCCAGCGGTGCTGGACACATCCAGCACTTATTTAATGCTTCGCTGTATATATTCTATATTTCTTTAGCTGTTAAATGAGTAACGTACCTATGTTAATGTAATCTGAAAATATATTCCTATTTATAACCACGCACTCAAGTATCAGTTTAGGCTATAATCTGGTTGACGCAATACCGTCCGGTTCAGATGTTGGTTGGTTGGTGGCTGGTAGGGTGCCTGGTGCTGGCCACCGCCTACCGCTCCTCCCTCGTCGCCCACCTCTCCGTCCAGAGCAAGAACAAGCCCATCAACACACTGGCAGACATTCTCAACCAGAAGGGCTGGTCCTGGGGAGCTCGACTCATGAAGGGAACAACATTCCTCTATTTCAACCAAAGTACCGATCCGGTCCTCGTCAAAATACACCAGAAATATGAGGCGAGTGTTTTAAACTCGTCTTAATTTTATACTTATATTTTACGTTTTGTTTATTTATCTATTTCAATCGAGTTATTTGACTTTGCATGGTCGAGTTTCAGTTCCTGGTCTACCTATTTTGATAAAGCTGCCAAACATTATTAGTGAGCAAAGGCTATTACAAGTATAATACCACGGGCACAGTGGTATCATACCGGTATTATATAGTAGGTCAGAAGACAGGAGGGATGGTGAACTGAGGAAGGTCAGAGTCATGACAGAATTAGATTAATATCATGATGGAGGAGCCTTCCCCCTCTGTCATGACACTGACTGACCTTCCTCACAGTCCACCATCCATCCTGTGCCATGACGGAACGTAAGTTCAGCGTCAAGATTGAAGGGACAAATCAGTCGTAACCTGAGGTCAAGGGCAAATGGATCTTGCCAATGCCTAGCTCTTGAGAGGGAATTTGACAAACAAGAACAACAAAGACTTCGAAAACTAGAACCTCAGCTTGTCAAACATTAGTGTGTAGTTTCTGTTTCGCAAGATGTTTCCCTCATTAGACATATGAACTCTGGTCTACTTTGAAAAATAACTATCGCATTTCCCTTTAGACTTGTTGTGCATTGATCTTACGACCATAATTGAGGAAACTGCAAAAAACCTATTGGCCCATACGAAGCATCTCCTATTAATATCCAAATTCATTCATATGTCTGACCTTCGCGTGAAAGAATCAAGTGATCCCACATCTGTTATACCGATAATCTGTTCCATAAATCAACAACCTTGTTTCCAAACCAACATTTAACTGCAATCATTTTCAGATCTATAATAACATACAAGATGCTGCGAAGCGGGTGTTAGCCGGTCGTTTCTCGTACATAGCCTACAAGACGGACATCCTCAACGAGATAGCCCCGCTCTACGTGGACAAGTACGGTAACACGCCCCTCTACTTCAGCACCACAGAGTATAACCTCTTCGGTGGGAACGCTTGGGGCTTCAGGCAAGTTGTTTTAGGTAGCCTACCCTACCCCTTCAGGCAAGATGTCTATGGTAGCCTACCCTACCCCTTCAGGCAAGATGTCTATGGTAGCCTACCCTACCCCTTCAGGCAAGTTGTCTTAGGTAGCCTACCCTACCCCTCCTTCAGGCAAGGTGTCTATGGTAGCCTACCCTAACCCCCCCCCCCCCTTCGGGCAAATTGTCGTAGGTAGTCTACCCTCCTTATCTTCATGTTTTAAAGAGACATTTAGAATGTCTAGCGAAACCTCAGTATAGCGCGAAAGTATGTGAAAAATGTTGCAAACCTGCTACTGAAATTTAATATGTTTGTGTTTAAATTCTTGTCTTCAAAATTTTAATAATTTGAGCGAATATTTATTAGTGACCTATACAATTATTAATAGACCTAACTATACCTTTCCCACCGTAAATGCTAATTAGTATTAGCATTAAGTATATTTACACTAAAAGGTTGTTTCATTTCTTAAATTACTATGGAACACGATCTTAAATTTCTTGTACATCCCAGGGACCACACAAACCACGTATCCAAACATGCGCATACACAACCACAATAAATTCACACATAACTTAATAGACACAAACACAACCTTATATATATATACACACACACAAACAGCCTAACAGGCCTCGCAAAATATATTTCACAGAAAGGGCGCTCCGATTATCGGCCAAATCAGGAAGATGAAACAGAGGATGATCGAGGCTGGTCTGATCGACTACTGGCTTCAGGACCTGTATCACGCAGAGAACAAACACATCAGAGAAACACTCGGGAAGAACATTACAGTGCACATTAAGGTACAACACTCACACAAGGCAGAAAGAACAAACTTATTTACCTCTGACAAGTGTCTTGTAAATTGCATTATTTATAAGATATACAAAAATAGGCTTATCCTTACGGTACATGCTTACTGGGAGAAATGTCACTAAATATTGGACAAGTTAAGAGGCCTGTTCTATGGTTTTATTTGTTCAGCTTTATGTGTGTATTGAACTAATAAAGCTTAAGGACAGCTTAGGCTTAAAGCTTAGGACAGCTCTGTCCGAGTCTTATTTGTGCAATCCCAAGTTAAACTTGGCACTGTCAGTTAAAACAAAAAAGTGCGAAGGTAGGTACAGTTGTATACGTGTGGATAGTTACCATTGTTACGAGTGAGCTTCTTACAATAAGAAACCATAAATATTATATTGGTCAAATGGATCTGGTTCCATTTTCTATCCAGCCTGCAAGGAGAGGCTATATGGGAAGGTGAATTTAAACCGTAGCAAGCAAAATATTTCGGTCTTAGGTGCCCTGCTAGACTCCTTGTACAGTAAATTTGCCAGCTAACCCATTTTGTTCTTAACAACCTTCACATTCATCAAAGATGTTGCTATTGAATACCTCAGTTGTTTATTTACGATTATATACATACGCAATTAAAAGCACATTAACATATGTATCAATGTCGGGTTCAAATCCACATCAAGGCTCCTATTGATATTCTTACTACATACATGCACGCCAGATTTCTAGATATTTTCCCCCTAACACTATAATATTTTCAGATTGAAGACAAACAAGTGTTGGGAATGGACCACCTCCAGAGCGCCTTCTATCTCTGGTTACTAGGCTGCACGGCAGCTTTCCTCGCCTTACTGGTGGAGAAGTTTGCCCACTGCCAAGTCAACCTTCGACCATCGCAGCAGTGACTACGGTGAAACTGTTGCACGAAATAATGACCAACATTGCAGACAGTGACAATTCCAACATCGCCAGCACCACTGTATACAAGACGAAAGCCCCACCACACACAGCCCCGAACTTTTCAGATAATCAAAATGCGTGCAATCCCAACACCTATATTTATGTCGTTTAATAATCATAATTACTATTATTAAGAAAATATAAACGGGAATGTGATAGTGTGTTAATTAGTTGTTACAGAGGGCGTATATTTAATAACGCCACTAATGTTCTAAGCGTTTCGGGCATAACTAATTAAACGTTAAATTATTGACAGGCTTCGTGGGGATACACACAATATTAAACGAGAAGTAAACATCTATAGAGTATTAAAAAAATTTAGCAATATAAACCATTTTTATGAGATATTTAATGAAAAAAGGCATTGCACATGCTATTATAGAAATTGATTTTTTTTTGGTCACAGAACAAATATATATATATTTTAACATTTACAATAACAGCAACACAAAATTTACCTATTCTGGATGAGGCAATGCGAGTGAAATTTGCTACATGATGAACAAATAAAAGTGTAGTGTAGTGTGTGTTGCTACATGATGATAATTTGACATTTCTTAGTCTCTTTTTAAACTGGCTGAGAAAAAGCACAGGTTTAATTGTCAATCCAAAATTTTGAACCCTTAATTTGCATTGCATCTGTGCTTTGGTTGAGTCGCATTCTAGGAATATCAATCAGTTGTTTGTTGTGTAGTCCCAAGGGTTGTGTTACAGCCCTCTGTAACACAAGTGAAGTGTTACAGTTTAGTGAAGCAGGCAATTATTAATGGTACTATATATACGAGGCTGCAACAACTAATGTATGTGTGTATATAATCTAGGAACAGCCTCGTGCACCGCTTTCTCTCTCTCTCCTGTGATCCCACCATTAGGCTTCGAAATGCATTTATAAATATTTCACAATGACCGAGATAATAATCAGAAGAGGTTGCACGGCTGAGGGCCTTGTGAGAGGTCATTACAGTCCAAAACAAACTCCCAATAGAGCCTACGTCATCAGTGACGTCACAATACCAAATCTATTACCATGATGTTATTGTCAATACGTTATTATAGTTCTTGACGTACTGTTAACCTTGTATCCTATATTATATACACTGTCAAATTCTCTCGATACGTAATAGAACATTTAGTTAATGGCATCATTAGTCACAATGATCTAGATTAAATTTAAAACCAGTGTTTAACCACCCCACACAACATATTATTGCATTTGACAATACAACGTGATAATAAACTCATATATAATTACTGACCTTGTTGAGGCAGGTGTTCATGATTGATGAGGTGATGAGTGGCCCCCTTGTGGCACACTCTTGCCCCTGCTCCTCACACCTAATTACTCAGCTTCCGAGTGTCTCATGTTGTTGCTCATTAATGTTTATTCGAGTGTAATTACTTGAGGGTAAAGGTCACCGAGCAAGAAACACCTCCTCTCCGTCCGGCGGCTGGTGAGAGTGACCTCGACGCCGCCTCGCCTCTCCTCACGTCGACTTTCTTCCCCCATTTGAGTTACTTATCCAGAATAATATATCTGAATTAATTCTGGTATTTTACTCGTAGTAGTCACCTGTTTCTTTATTAGTAACGCTTTTATTACTTTTACAGTTGCTTGTGATATACTTGATCGTCTTAGAATGCTGTATTAATTTAAATAAAAATTGGAATTTAATATCGCGTGTTATCGGTAATTTTAGTGACAGCATAAAAATTATTTGCTAACAATTTTCAAGGATAGAACTTTGTAAGAAACACTGCAATTTTGACCTATGGTGTCTTCATGTTAGAAGCTTTATGTTTAATTAGTAATTTATACTCGTCAATTTATTAATTGTAAAATAATAACATAAATGGGTCACCAGTGTTGGAAACAGCTGTGCTCACACCTGATTGGTCAATATTGTCAGAGATTGACACGTCGTACATTTATTAAGTAATTAACGCACTTCATTACATTTTTCCTATCACCATAATCAATGAAAATTGGCTTACTTAACTCTTTTGACCGAAATAATTATTTCAATATTTTAGCGTGTCGAAAATATGTATATATTTCTCTCCATAGCAAACTTTGGTGAGGCTATTGCTAAAGTCTAACTTCGGCCAGGAAACTTTCGAACACTTGTGTCAAAAGAAAAGACAGGCTTTTTGCACATATCTTGTTACTAAATTAACACAGATACTTTATTTAGATTTATTTTAGGTTCCGAAACGGTGGGGTTTGATGCGTTAAGCTTATTTTAGGATAGATTGGGTTACGTCAGGGTTTAAAACTGACGAAAGATTAGCAGATGCAGTTTACCGCGGGAATATTTAGGCTTCTGAGGTTACGTCAAGACATCAACCATATATTCCTTTATAATCCATATATACCTGAGTACGGTACGGACGTGTGTTGTTCGTCTTACGCCAATCGAGTATATATTGCATGTTCATGCACAAAATCATGTTTTTCCCCACAAAACCACTTGAACATAACTTTCAATAAATGCATGATAAATATGCATCAACAACGGTAAATCCAGACAAGAGTCCACCCATACAGTATAAGGCACGTGGGACTGACTATATGCTCGACTTGGATATATTATCTCATACTTTTATAGATATTATACATCATATTTTTTTCTTCAAGTTGAAAATGAGCCAGAATACTTACATATATGTATAAAATACATGCACTTTACTGCAGGAATATTTAGGCTTCTGAGGTTACGTCATGTACTCTATTAAAACAGCAGATATCCCAAATTAATAACAAAAACAACAGTTATATATTTTTGACAACAGAGGTTTAGATGAGCCGCCTTCTTCCAAGACGGAGGTTAAGGAAAGCCTCAATAAATCGTCATCTGCTATATTTAGAAAACAATGA
The DNA here is from genome assembly GCF_040958095.1 of Procambarus clarkii. Lineage (NCBI taxonomy): Eukaryota > Metazoa > Arthropoda > Malacostraca > Decapoda > Cambaridae > Procambarus > Procambarus clarkii. Next base: position 27,287,800 of record NC_091180.1, read on the forward strand.
CACATTGTAATATCGAAGCCTACTATGATGTTGTTTCACAGCAATGACAATATCACAGGAACTTTAAGAACGCAGTATTATACAGTTATACAGTCAAAAGTGACATTCCTTCCCTGGTTCCTGATACAAAAAGGATACAAAATACAGCCACCTTAAGGAAAGACATTAATGTACTACAGTAAAAAAAAAACTAAGATGGCCTACACAGATTACAAAATAAAGTACAGAAATGTACAAAATTAAAGTCAGGCAACATTGAGTATTACACTACATCAACAAAGACAAATATTTGTTTGAAGTTCTACCCAATATTATGTTAAATATGTTGCAACATGAGCATAGTTATCTGGTATAAAAAAGAAGACATACTCTCCCGTGACAAATCTTTGTCACGTCTTACCTGGCGAGGCTTTAAACGGCTCTACTGTCTTAATTACGCCTCACAGCCTCCCTCGTCTCACGCTCCTTCACCCTGACGATGGAACTGATAGTACAGGTTGTCCCTGGTGCTGGTACAAGAGGAAGGGGGAGGCTTACCCCCTCTCATTCCCCCTTCTGTGGCTCGATCATTTCCCAGTCTCAGCCACTTATGTGCACAACTTAGGAATTGCACACACGCACGCACGCACGCACGCACTCACACACACACACACACACACATATATATATATATATATATATATATATATATATATATATATATATATATATATATATATATATATATATATATATATATATATATATATATATATATATATATATATATATATACAAATTATTAAAATACTCTTTCTTCCCTTTTCAGAGACTGAGGTTAATATGTGATATAACAATGAATTTTTAAATAAATTAATATTCTGGCAAATTAGACTTTTCAGGCTTTTGAACTGGACAATTTCTTCTTAAGATTTTGGGTCCGTGGGAGACCAAATGGTTGCACTTATATACTCACCAAAGTTATACATATTTCAAGAATTATACTCTAAACAGATGGTCAAATGAGCTTTATAATATATAGTATATGTTGCAACAATCAACGTTTCCTAAAAACTTACATATAAATTATATACATTATCGGTAGCTGTACAGATCAACGATAATTACACCTTAATACTGTAGTCTTTGTTATTTCGCCCAGAAACGTAAGACCTAAACTGAGACCGAGAATGACCAATGTAGGCCCCGGAGGCTCCAGGCGCGCCGGAGGCCGCCTCGCCCTCATTGTTCCTCTTTCTGATCTCTAAGTCACATTCCGCTTCCGACAGCTCGTTGTGGCTACTGGAGAAACCAACGGGAGGCGTGATCTTGCGGGTGAACCCGTATTTGCCATCGTCCGAGCTCTTCGGCTCAGCCCCGGGAACCATCTTTTTCTGGAAGGAAAGGCTGGTCTCCTGCGTCGCTCCTCTGATGCTGGCAGCCATCTTGTTGAGGCCGCGGTGACTGAAGGCACCAACCCGCGACGCCTTGCTGCCCTCCGTCTTGCGCGGGAAAGACTTGCGCTCCAGGATAGGCGAGGGCTCTGTGGACGTGCTCGACTCCGGCGCGTGATATATCAGATCTAGGGAGGAATCATTGTTTTAGTTTGGGGGAGGTAATACAAGTGTTGCAGAAAATACGAACCTAAAAAAAATGAACACATTCTGAAAATGTAGTTTCCACACAAGGCAAATTTTGCTTATGTTTTCATAAGAATTCTGGGCAAAACTTTCCTGATGAGAAAAGAGTAATAATGATCTGAGTATTTGAGTTCACATCATCAATATTATCAAGTACTTGAGGGTATGAGGCGTAGTCAGGGATATGACCGCGTCCCCAGGCGCAGGACTCACTGTGGTGGACGTTCCTGGCGGCGGCGGCCTTGCGGGAGCCGTGGGCGGCAGCGTGGGCGTCCGGGCGTCCCTCGAGCGTGGCCAGGTGAGGGTCCAAGGGCAGGTGGAGCGTCGCCTGGCTCTCCAAGGTGGCGGAGTCCAGGTGGATGGAGGACTCGGTGCGGGAGGAGGTGGCGTGCTCCGTGTCGGTGTCGGACTGCAGGGAGTCATACTCTTCACTTTCACTCCGAGGACCGCCCACACCGCGCCCATGACTGCGACTACGCCCGTGGGCCTTTATGGGCGTGGGGCGACTGGGCTGATGGTTGGCACACATTGGGTAGGGTTGGTGGGAGGGCCAGGTACACGAGTCTTAAGGTACGCGGCGAGGCTACTCCTATATCACCTCACTATAATGGCTCGGTGAGTCGCTGATGGCTTAAGGCGCTATCAACATTTCAATTTTAGTTACTGTTAAATAATTAATCTGTCAGTTTAAGGACAACAATTTATCGTGATCAGATTCTCCAGTAGTTTAATGCGTGTATATAAACATGCTTAAATTTTCTGCAAATTTAAATAAAAAATCCTAAAAAGTTTTAGGATCCTTTTCATTATGAAAATTATGCTAATTTAATTTTAGAATTCAGTTCACTGTACGAGAAAAAGAAGCATGCATTTATGAGAATGATTCATGAAACTAATTAAGTGTATATTATCCCAATCTCTTGTATTCAATTCAATCGCAACAGGGTACAATCCATATTCTGTAGGGGACGTCCCGGCCGCCATGACATTGAAAACTCCTCACTAATAAATGTTTGAGAAGATTATTAATTCTAAACTGCGACAGCAATAATATATTAATTTCACTAGTGCCAACGTGCCCATATATATATATATATATATATATATATATATATATATATATATATATATATATATATATATATATATATATATATATATACCCAATTATATAAGCCTTCTTCGAGGCTTATGGGTCCCTACAAACAACCAGAGGTGGTACCCCTTATATATATATATATATATATATATATATATATATATATATATATATATATATATATATACCACTGAATTCGAATCCCTGAAGATACAAATGCATATATATATATATATATATATATATATATATATATATATATATATATATATATATATATATATATATATATATATATGTCGTACCTAGTAGCCAGAACTCACTTTTCAGCCTACTATTCAAGGCCCGATTTGCCTAATAAGCCTAGTTTTCCTGAATTAATGTATTTACTATAATTTTTTTCTTATGAAATGATAAAGCAACCCTTATCTCTATGTATGAGGTCAATTTTTTTTTATTGGAGTTAAAATTAACGTAGATATATGACCGAACCTAACCAACCCTACCTAACCTAACCTAACCTATATTTATAGGTAAGGTTAGGTCAGGTAGCCAAAAAAAGCTAGGTTAGGTTAGGTTAGGTAGGTTAGGTAGACGAAAAAACATTAATTCATGAAAACTTGGCTTATTAGGCAAATCGGGCCTTGAATAGTAGGCTGAGAAGTGCGTTCTGGCTACTAGGTACGACATATATATATATATATATATATGTCGTACCTAATAGCCAGAACGCACTTCTCAGCCTACTATGCAAGGCCCGATTTGCCTAATAAGCCAAGTTTTCATGAATTAAATGTTTTTCGACTACCTAACCTAACCTAACTTTTTCGGCTAACTGACCTAACCTAACCTATAGAGATAGGTTAGGTTAGGTTAGGTTAGGTAGGGTTGGTTAGGTTCGGTCATATATCTACGCTAATTTTAACTCCAATAAAATAAAATTGACCTCATACATAATGAAATGGGTAGCTTTATCATTTCATAAGAAAAAAATTAGAGAAAATATATTAATTCAGGAAAAATTGGCTTATTAGGCAAATCGTGCCTTGCATAGTAGGCTGAGAAGTGCGTTCTGGCTACTAGGTACGACATATATATATATATATATATATATATATATATATATATATATATATATATATGTCGTACCTAGTAGCCAGAACTCACTTCTCAGCCTACTATTCAAGGCCCGATTTGCCTAATAAGCCAAGTTTTCCTGAATTAATATATTTACTATAATTTTTTTCTTATGAAATGATAAAGCAACCCTTTTCTCTATGTATGAGGTCAATTTTTTTTTATTGGAGTTAAAATTAACGTAGATATATGACCGAACCTAACCAACCCTACCTAACCTAACCTAACCTATATTTATAGGTAAGGTTAGGTTAGGTAGCCAAAAAAAGCTAAGTTAGGTTAGGTTAGGTAGGTTATTTAGACGAAAAAACAGTAATTCATGAAAACTTGGCTTATTAGGCAAATCGGGCCTTGAATAGTAGGCTGAGAAGTGCGTTCTGGCTATTAGGTACGACATATATATATATATATATATATATATGTCGTACCTAGTAGCCAGAACGCACTTCTCAGCCTACTTTGCCTAATAAGCCAAGTTTTCCTGAATTAATATATTTTCTCTAATTTTTTTCTTATGAAATGATAAATCTACCCATTTCATTATGTATGAGGTCATTTTTTTTATTGGAGTTAAAATTAACGTAGATATATGACAGAACCTAACCAACCCTACCTAACCTAACCTAACCTATCTTTATAGGCTAGGTTCGGTTAGGTAGCCGAAAAAGTTAGGTTAGGTTAGGTTAGGTAGTCGAAAAAACATTATTTCATGAAAACTTGGCTTATTAGGCAAATCGGGCCTTGCATAGTAGGCTGAGAAGTGCGTTCTGGCTACTTTTACGACATATATATATATATATATATATATATATATATATATATATATATATATATATATATATATATATATATATATATATATATATATATATATATATATATATATATATATATATCTTTCGACAAAATGTATGATATAGGGTGTCATAACTAAGTATCTGGAATTGACTTGTTAAAAACAATGACAATTCTATAATTAATGATCTATTCCCAGAGAGAGAGAGAGAGAGAGAGAGAGAGAGAGAGAGAGAGAGAGAGAGAGAGAGAGAGAGAGAGAGAGAGAGAGAGAGAGAGAGAGAGAGAGAGGGAGAGAGAGAGACAGAAAGAGAGAGAGATAGAAAGAGAGCGAGAGAGAAAGAGAGAGAGAGAGAGAGAGAGAGAGAGAGAGAGAGAGAGAGAGAGAGAGAGAGAGAGAGAGAGAGAGAGAGAGAGAGAGAGAGAGAGAGAGAGAAAGAAAGAAGGGAAACGTGTGCCCAATCATTTCTGTCCCGTCCGGGATCGAGCCCAGGTTCCTAGGTAGTGAGCCGAGGACTGAGAGTATGAAACCTGGAGATGAGTCTTGCACCCGCACACTCTGTAAGCTTAAGATCATTCACGGAGTGCTCATGTATTATTAACACTTGGCCATATTTAATTACATTCATAAAAAATTAGAGGAAGGAACACAGCTAAACATCAGAGATCCATCACTAAGGAACCACTCAAGGAACCAGTCAAGGAACCACTCAACGAACCTCTCAAGGAACCAGTCAAGGAACCAGTCAAAGAACCTCTCAAGGAACCACTCAAAGAACCATTCAAGAAATCAGTCAAGGAACCACTCAAGGAACTACTCTAAAAACCACCACGTAACCATGCGAAGGATCCACACTGTCTACTCAACCACAACCCAGCAGTGAACACAGCACTGTCATCCTCCTCCTCTCACTGTCATCAACTGCATTGCACCAACACCCTTTCATCCACATCTCCCATTGACATCAACCCTCACCAACCTCGCTACCTTCTACATCCAGGTGTTGGGAGGAGGGGAAAGAGGGCAGAGGTAAGGAAGAAGCACCTACCGAGGTAGGGGGTCGTCCCTCCGTCACGCCATAGCGTGTGTCCTGGAATACGAAGGTCTGAAACTTGGCCGTGGCGGTGTCATCCTGTCCTCCTCCGCCTCCGCCTCGTCCCTCTCCGAGCTGGAAGGTCGCGTATGGGTAGATGTCCTCTGAGTACTCTGTCGGGGGAAAGTAAGTAATTATCAAAAGAAAGCCCCAAACCGGGAAGGCTATGTAGCACCATCAAATATGTGGAATAATCAGAGGGCGCTAAATATCACCAAGGATGCCAATACGAGAACAGAAACGCATAAAGCGAATGATATCAAAAGTATCCGAGTCACCAAGAATTCTATAGAGGGACAAGCGACCGCGAGGGACGGTCGTCTGTCGGGGGAAAACTCTCATTATTGAGGACCAAGAAAGTGCTCTTCAAGAAGAGAAAGTGTTTGTTGACCTTGACTGAAATAATGTGGCAGAACAGTATTAAGGTGGTGGAGTGTACAGTAAATGGTAATCTTGTGCAGGTGAGAAATTGTCGTATTAACAAGAAAAGACGTTGCATTTGTGAATGTGATATTTTGTATATTTTGATTAAATGTTAATTAAGAAAGCTACTTTATTCAGAAGAAACTTGATTGGACTAATTTTTTCTTGGATTGACAAAGTATTGTACGGAAATTCCATTGTCTGATCAGCGTCCACTGTCTTCTAAATTTTATAATTAAAGTGTTGGTCTTTTATTTCGGCAAACTACACTGCAGCACTACATGTTCCTTATCGATGTCTATGGCCATCTTCAGTAGCCCATGATATCTTGCATACTGCCCTTCAGCTTCTGTTATCTTATTTCATGAATACGTAAGAAAAGGAGTCCTGTAACTCTGTATCTGTAGGCAAGTCAGTGCTAAGTGTGTCGAGCAGGACGTGAGAGGTATGCAGCAAAGACCAACTCTCCTGGACCATCGATATGGTGACTGATGCTGCTTCTCAAGATGAGAAAATGGCCCGGAGAAATAAAACCAGCCAGGTATCTCCTAGCTCTTGCCCAGTCAACACCATGAAACACTAGTGATGGACGAGCTTTCATTATGGACAGTGTTTGGCTTTATGAAGTACTTGTTCAGGTCGATTGAGAATATACACAAAATTTATAGCTTATATGCACCGACCTGTGGGGGGGTATATAAGTTGATATTATTATGCAGTCTCCATCACACTTTAAGAAGTTAACCGTTGCCAGTAACGTTAGGTTTGTCTCTGGTGTTTGGAGCACTATGACGGCAGCTGCTGCTTCTTGGCCATGCAGTGAGATGTAAAGGCTCATTTAGCTTTGTATGGCCTCGGTTTCTTCTTATTAAAACTGTATATATATCGTTATGTGTTAGGTTAGGTTAAGTTGGTCTGGGTTAGGTTAGGTTGGATTAGGGTATGTTAGGTTGGGTTGGGTTAGGTTAAGTTAGGCTGGGTTAGGTTAGGTTAGGGTAGGCTGGGTTAGCTTAGATTCGGTTGGGTTGGGCTAGATCGGTCTTAAAATTAGTTTACAACCCGTAATATGCACGGCATTTTATTCTATATCAATCAAGAACATATTCTATAATACACTACTCAAAAATATATTCTCTGTACTATAAAATAAGTATCTAATAGTTTCTGGGCTCTTCAGATGCATTACAATCTCTTCTACACAAAATAGGATATTAGAATTTGATATTTAATAATTTTAGAACTATATATTGCAAGCTATTTAGTTTTTGGCTTTAATTTCTTATAAAGCTAATCACTTCTAATGGCTGAGTCAAACCTGCCTTGTTCCTGGTACACCAAAAGCAAGAAATGCTAAATACAAACTTTGCAGATACATTACTTTTATACCAATCTGTATCAGTGATATCAAGATTATCTAATATCACAAGAACACAGCCTGCGAAACAGTTTTTAGTTTATTTACCAAAATTTTACAAATGTGTCCAGCTCGTCCTGTAGGTTCAAGTTCCATCGTCAATTAATATTTTTCTGCCTTAGGCTTCCTTGTTATGGGTCCCCTGTCTCTAGATAACTCCCCCCCTCCTGTAGGTTCCTTCATCCTTGGATTATCCCCTGTAGGTTCCCCATCTCTGGAAAATCCCCCTGTAGGTTCCCTAGTCGCTGGATCACCTCCTGTAGGTTCCCTCTGAACTAGGTTACAACCTGTAGGTTTCGTTATCGAGTCACTCACGTCTGCAACATGTCACCTTGAGGTCCTCTTCTTCAGGACCACAAACCTTCAAGACATCTAAAGGATATGCTTAACATTTCAGGCTGCCTTAGATATATCCTCAACTCCTCAGGTCCCCAGTAGGTTGGGAAACCTGAGGGGGTTCCCCAGTAAGTAGGTCCCCAGCCCTCCAGGTTACCATTTGTCACCCCGATCACCCTTCAAGTCGCCATAAACAGGACCTGAAACCATTCACGTCAACCGCAGAGTCGTCACCTTTTGGGGCACCTCAGCATTGCATTCCAGGTCGCCCTAAAGGCATACCAGAAACCTGACAGGTACTGACAGTGCGAGATGTTTTGGATCTGGGACGGTTGGGGGGGATACCTGTCTCCTTCTCCCTGGTACCTGGTATCCTCTCCAGCGTGGCAGGTACCGGCTGAGGCTTCCTGACGGTGGCGTAGTAAGCGTCACGTTGCTGCAGGAGGTTGGTCTTGTTCTCCTCCACCTCCTGGTCTTCTTGTGACGCCCGACTGCCGCGTCCTGCCGCAGCTCCTGAAGGACAGGAGGAGAAAGTTAGTACAGATGACAAAGAGGTGCCAAGACATAAATAGGGGAAAGATGTGAAAGAAGGAAACTAATACGAAGAGGAGGATCAAATATGAAGAAGGAAAGGGAGATAGACAGTAAGAAGAAAAGATAGATACACATCCGAAAGGAGGAGATAAACAGTAGGAAGAAAAGTAAGATAAACAACATGAAGGAGAGGATGATAAACAGCCGGAAGGAGAAGATGAGCAGGAGGAAGGAACAAGCAGTGAGACGACGAAGAGAAGGATAAATGGAAGAGGATAAGAAGTCACCAGTACTGAAGGAGACAACAAGTTCGGAGAGAGAAAGAGTTATTTAGTCAGTTTCTAACGTGATTTCAACTGCCGGAAACTTATAATTATACTTTAAACATAGACCATCATACATGAAATGTTTTTTTTCAATCTAAGTGAAGGACGTCAGTGGGAATATTGCAATACTAAGAGCTTACTATGAACTGATCAACTCACAACTGTATGTGGCTATGGAGGTGTAGAGAGAGACTTGGGCAACAGTCTAAGATATTGAACAGAACAGATATTGAATGAGTCGCTACTCCAAGTATTTATCCAAAGCAGTATTCAAAATGAATCGACTATACACAGTTTGGTGAAAAAGTAAAAAAAAAAGGAATAATGTGGGAAAATTTTAAATAAGGTAAGTTAAAACCATATTTAATTTAAATAAGGTTAAAGTAAGGTAATTTTAAATAAGGTCCTCATAAAGTCACTGCGAGGAAAAGTTGTCTGACTTCTCATTCACTCCTTCTAAATAAGACGCAGCAACTATTTACCTCAACTATGGTACAGCTGGTGTGTGGTGCACGTACCTACTGCTGCTCACTATACGTCATTGTCTTAGCCTACATCTAGAAGCAACACCATCTTTCCAGAGCAAATAGCAACAGTCTGTTCAGCAAAAACAATCAATATCCACCGAGACTGCAAAATGAGTCTAGAACTACAGCCTTCAGAAACTACAGACTGCTTACTCACCAATCTCACCCCACCGCCAAAAAGGCTAGCTTACCCCACTCAATACTTCCTCTAATTCAAAGCGGCCACATACAGGAAAGGTAACTTTGTGTAGCGTGTGAAGCTGAGATCACATACGTGGAGACAAGAACACTCACCTGACTACACACCACAGGTCTTCAACCACAAGAGGATGGCACCAGTAACTTAGCACCGTTGGCTTTACATTACAAAGTTTTGAAAACAAAGGAATATAACAAAAATTGTGGGCTAAATGATTTACTAATATAAATAAAATTTATTATATAATCCTCCTCTCAATATTCGTTTAACAAAACACAAGTTCAGACAGACTTTTTTGGGAGTAAAAGATGAAGTTGTTCATAAGTAAATAAAAAGAAAATCAAATCAAGAGGTTCTACAGATAATCCTCTATGCACAAGATCTTGAAGTTAATCTGGTAAGATATGCAGCTGCGGACTGTTGGTGTGAAGAGACGCAGAATCGTCTCTCTGTAGATGATTCAAGCTTTAGACTCTAAAGCTTGAAAATAAAAGTACACACGAAAGATTATTGAGTGGAACACAAAATGATTGCTACTGACGCAGTATCATGTTCAAGGCCTAAACCCGAGTAGTTTTCACCTTATGGAGTATGATATAAAATATGAAAAGCACATCAATGACACTATTGCAGAAGATATTGATAGTCCACAATTAACATGACTGTCACAAGAGCATCCACCATTGGGTACATTCGGTGCCAAAGAACTGAAGATAAGAAAAAACTATTTGCACTTCCTACCTCACACTGTTTTTCTTAATAATAATTCACTAATCATAAAAAGGAGTATATTTAAATTAACATAACTGTGAAAGTAATGAAGATTTTGAAAACAATGAAATTCTGCTTGCCCCAATCTCTCGTACAGAAACATGACGCTCACCCTCATTTGAAAATGAACCAAGAGAACAGATACCACAGCCACCTGACAATCTAAGTGCTTCTGAGACGTCAAGTGTTGAGAAGAACACTGTTTACCAGTGTGCTTTTCACGCAAAGTGTTGCGCGGGTGAGAGAAGCAACTCACGTCTCCTGAGGCAGAGAACAGCGGCGGCGACGGTGAGGGCGAGAGCGAGGGCGGAGGCCGCTGCAGAGGCCAGGAGGCGGGGGTCAGTGTGCAGGGGGTTGGGTGGTGCCTCCTCCAGCTCCCCCACCGGCTGCGCCCCCAAGCTGCCCCCGGGACCCGTGCTGGTGTTGACGGTGGTGGTCGTGGCCCCGGCAGCGTTGTGCGCTGTCAGACGGATCCCGAAGGTGGCTCCGGCGCGGAGGCTGCCCACCTCGTACACGTTCCTTGGGGCCAGGCTGCTCGCCACTGCACCATTCCCGAGAAATGACAGAATTGCGTAAAGTAATTATCAGAAGAAAAACAAACTGAAAATAACGTTAAATCAAAGCAACTTTACAAATAGGGGGACGAATTTGATTTTGTACATATCAGTTTGTCTATAAAAGTTAGTGTTGTCATCATAGGCAAATATTTACAAAAATATACAGCTGTATGATGCAGGCCGCATCCATTACTGCATGACGCAGACCACATCCATCACTGTGACTCAAAACACCTAAAGACTTACACGTTGTGAAAGAGGATTCTCTGGGTTGTCTGAGCTCGAGGGTGAAGTGTGTGATGGGGCAGCCTCCGTCCCCCCACCTGCCCAGCCACACCCAGATGCTGGTGCTGTTCCCGGAGGCCACTTGGCGGGTGGGCGGGGCCACGGGCGGCGAACCTGACGTGCGGGCGGTCAGTGGACGGGAGGGAGGCGACACGCCCACATGCGTCCTCGATGTTACATATACCTGAAGAACAGAATACCTTTAGTGTAGAAATATTTAGTTGTAAATTGCAGTGTTCATTTTAGGCCCTTGATGTAATTTGTATAATAAATTTTGAGGTTATAACAGAATGAGATAATGTAGATAATTATTATCTATTGATAATAATATTACATGTAGAAAGATGCTCCTTTGGTAAACATGGCATGTTCATCATAATGCTTTTTTTTGTCTAATATACATATTAAGTGATCGAGTGTTGTGTGCTCACTGGCTATACGGGATGACCTACCTAGTATACGGCCCCATGTTACAGGTAAAGCTACTTGGTACTAGGCCCCAACATGGCAGTAAGTCGTACCTGGTACTCAGCCACACATGAGAGGAAGACCCACCTGGTACTCGGCCCCTCACTGCAGGAAGACCCAACTGGTACTCGGCCCCACACTGCAGGAAGACCCACCTGGTACTCGGCCACACACTGCAGGAAGACCCACCTGGTACTCGGCCACACACTGCAGGAAGACCCACCTGGTACTCGGCCCCACACTGGAGATCGGTGATGACATATTTGGAGTGTGTGCGGCCCAGCTCCCGAGTGTGCCAGGACCCACCGCCCGTGGCTGCCCTCCACCACACCGCCCACGCCCGCACGGCCGCCCCGCCCGTGTCTCCCGCCGCCCACGAGACCGTCAGCGTGGACACGGTGGCGTCAGCAATGTGGACAGAGGGTGCGCTAGGCGGCACTGTGAATAACGAAATGTTTTTAGATAATATGAAAAGGTTCAAAGGAAATGGTTTCATTAATGAATAAGTACATAATGTTTGGAGGCTTCCTAAGGGGAGGTATGCTGTTTTGCAGGCTATTAAATAGGAGCTATGCTTCTGGCAGGCTGCTAAACGTTAGCTATGCTGTTTTGCAGGCTATTAAATAGGAGCTATGCTTCTGGCAGGCTGCTAAACGTTAGCTATGCTGTTTTGCAGGCGTTAAACAGGAGATACGTTGTTTTGCAGGCTGCTTAAAGAGAGATTTGCTGCTTTGGAGGCTGCTTAAGAGGAGATATGATATTTTGAAGGATGTTTAAGGGGGAGACACGAGATTTTGGAGGTTGCCGACAAGATGCGTTGTAGTTTCTTAAATAAGATATATGATGTGTTGGAGGGAATTTATTTGGAACTGACTGACGGATTGGCTGCCTGTTTTCAGCATTATTCTAGAGCTTTAACAAGGAACCCATTAGCTCTGCATCAACCCATTAGCTCTGCATCAACCCATTAGCTCTGCATCAACCCATTAGCTCTGCATCAACCCATTAGCACTGCATCAACCCATTACCTCTGCATAAACTCATAATGATAATAAGGTTATTCTTCAAAAAAATAATTAACTGTGGTGCTCACCAGATGGCACCACAGTCACCATCTACAACAGATCATGTTGACATGCCGGTGAATTCCTCAGGGGAAGGGAGGGAGGGGAAGACAACACCATGATCTAGGTGTATCTCGTGTAGAGTGTAGGTGGTGGAGGTTGCAATGCTCACCTTGTACATGGAGGGTGTAGGTGGTGGAGGTTACAATGCTCACCTTGTACATGGAGGGTGTAGGTGGTGGAGGTGTGCACATAGGGGTGTTTACGCACGCTGTGTATTGAGCAGGTGTAGTTGCCTCGGTCACCCCTTTCCACTCCACGAATCATCAGTGACCCATCAGTCTCCTGACTGAACCTGAAAGAGGTAATACCAGTAACTCAAGTGAATAGCAACAAACAAACAAAAATTAAAATGAACAATGGATTGCTTTACTAAACAAATAAGAATTTTAGACTAAAAACACTTTACCTCTTAGAAGCATCAATATCAAAATGATTTCTAAATTGACTTGTAATGGTGGGAATGTGATATTCATCACTGTAAGACGATTTATATCTCCAAATTAATGATGAATACACAATCACAAACTTACCTGCCGTCTTTCTCAATATGTCTGCCGTCAGTGGTCCAGGTGGGTGCAGGTGGCGGGCTGCCCACTGTCACACACACCAGTCTCACGTCTTCCCCCTGAGTGACCACCACCTTCCCACCCAGCGACGCCACCCCCGACGGAACTGAGGAAGGACACACACACACACACATGGGATTGGGTGGTTATAGATAGGAGCTGCCTCGTATGGGCCAATAGGCCTTCTGCAGTTACCTTTGTTCTTATGTTCTTATGTTTATGTTCACACTCATCTATGTCACTTCAAGAGAAAGGGTTGACGTGCGTCTGTGTCCTCCACACGAACACAATTCTCTATAATCGGATTTAGTGTTAAGTTATTATTTATTTCAGAGGAGAAAAAGATTTGGCATCTAAGACCTTCAGGTAAGAATGGTTTGATACAAGCCGCTTGCAGGTGAGTCTGTTTGACACCATCCACCTTCTGGTGAGCCAGGTTTGACACCATTCACCTTCGGGTGAGCCAGGTTTGACACCATCTACCTTCGGGTGAGCCAGGTTTGACACCATCTACCTTCAGGTGAGCCAGGTTCGACACCATCCACCTTCGGGTGAGTCAGGTTTGACACCATCCACCTTCAGGTGAGCCAGGTTTGACACCATCCACCTTCAGGTGAGCCAGGTTTGACACCATCCACCTTCAGGTGAGTCAGGTTTGACATCAAACACATGACACTGGCACTCAAAAAAAAGAAGTATCGGCAGGTCGAGAGTGCCACACTACCTTGTGCCTGGGCACTATTGAAGGCATCTTTAAGGTGCCATTACTCTCAATCCTGGACCATGATTCATAAAGCCTCTCCACGAACCTGTACATCTTTCCTAATCATGGTGGCTTTGTTTACCTGTGTTAAGCAGTTTATGAGATACCGAAGCACTAGAGGTTGTTTACTGCAACAACAGCCTTGAGGGGGGGGGGGGTGATGTTTCCCAAGTGTCGTAAACTGCTTAATAAATAAAAAGTCGCCATGATTAACTTAAGATGCACAGGTTTCGTGAGAGGTCGGGGAAAGGTTTGATGGATCTTGGACCCTGGATGCCAGAGTGTTCGTCCTGGTCGTAGCACGTCTAGATATGTTAGTTCATGACATCACGAATCTCTAGATATGTGAATCAATTATTCTTTTACAATTATTGTTTAAGTCATTCATGAAAACAATATAAACATTGATATGATAAACAATGATATATATATATATATATATATATATATATATATATATATATATATATATATATATATATATATATATATATATATATATATATATATATATATATTAAACTTTATCATATCAATGTTTATTTCGTAGTTTGTTTTATATTGTAGCTATCTACAGTGTCGTGGCCTTGTACTTACCTTGGTCAAGAACCGTGAGTTTCACTGTGGGAGTAGCAGGTCCTTCTCCCACCCTAGTACGAGCCGTCATCCAGAACTGATGGGTGCCGTGGGTGAGGTGGGTGAGAGTGTGGGAGTTGGCGTGGGCGTGGAGTGGGTGTTGAGACGGTGCCCGAGAGTGGGGTGGGCGGTGGTGGAGGGTATAGCCCAGGAGAAGACCCGTGGGTGGGTGTGGAGGCAGCCAGGTGAGGATGGCCGTGCCCACACCCAGCTGCAGTGCCCGGAGGCCCCCGGGGGCACCAGCCACTGTGGAAGGAAGGAGGAAAGGTAAGGGTTTAGGGTTTACCAAAGTGCCTTACTATACACAAAAATAAACCCAAAAACCATATATATATAAACCCAAAATCTTTTACATAAACCCATCCATCGCTTCAATTGCTTACTAGGATTACCT
This sequence comes from Procambarus clarkii, assembly GCF_040958095.1. NCBI lineage: Eukaryota > Metazoa > Arthropoda > Malacostraca > Decapoda > Cambaridae > Procambarus > Procambarus clarkii. The sequence goes on from NC_091180.1 coordinate 27,302,870, forward strand.
CAGGTGCTCCAACAGCTATGTGTAAACATTTATTTTCATCTGATTTGCTAATTTTTTAAGTCATGCGCACTTCGATGTTGCATGTGAAAAAAAACTGCGCCATTTAGGAGGTTAAACTCTGATAACTAAAAAGTCCAATAGTTCTACGTATAGATAATCTACAAAATATTTACGGTATATGTTGGTTAACTCAAAAGCCTTAACACTGGTGATTCAAAAGCTCCACAGTAAACAATAGAAACTCAAAAGACCTGTTGGTAAACATGAATTCCTCAAAAGCCTTATGGGTAAACATTATTTCCTCAAAAACTCCCCTTGTTCCACTCACGCATTTCAACTGATAAAAAATTCATAAAAATATATGATAACAATGAATCTCAGTTTGTGACATTCATTATCATATATTTCATATATGATAACAATGAATATATCATATGTTCCGAGAAAGTTACAGTGATCTGTATTTTCTCAGAAGATGAGAACGTACAGATCACTGTATTTTCACGTGTTGTTCCGCATAAGGTTCTTGCTCTCCAGTCTATTTCCCGATAATTGAAGTCTCCTATTATTAGGCGATTTGCTAATTCTATGAGCAGTAGGAGAGGGGCAAGACAATATATGCTCAAGACGTTAGCGGAGACAAGAGAGAAGAGGCTCTACCATCTTCCCTGGTGGTGCAGGTGAGGTCCGGGGAGGTCACGCCTGGCCCTGCTCGGGTCACAGCTGCTACCGTCACTGTGTAGTTGGTCCAGGGCCTAAGTCCGCCCACACTCTCCTCACGCCCACTGGTTATCCTCGTTAGCTCTTCAACCTCCTCTGTAGAAAACAGGCATAGAGAGAATGAGGGAACGAGAGGGAAAAGTGAGAAAGAAGAAGGTGCGTGTGAGATAGGGTTTACGTCAAGGGTGTGTGTGTGTGTGTGTGTAATTTATTTACATTTACATTGTGTGTGTGTGTGTGTGTGTGTGTGTGTGTGTGTAGTGAGATAAATGTTGTGTTCGAATCAGTTGGAGCTATGAATTTGAGAAGGTTTGTGAGGGATTTTGAGTGGCTTGTAAGTTCAACATCTGTGTAATTAAGGAGCCTTTATTTTGAAATTCATTTTAAATAGACTGAGCTTGGGATTTAGTTTAAGTTTGGGCGAGATGGGCGCATGAGTTAGTGAGAACTTCTGAGTTAGAGGAGTGCAACAGGTGTCAGGGTTGGTAAGAAGTCTTGAGAGCGTACAATAGTCTTTGCTGTATCCTAAGAACAACAGGAGAATATATTTTACATGTTATTCACAGCACATCTTCCTTACGAATTGAATGAATGGCTTTCACATGTTACCACTTATCTAAGTATGACTGTTACGAACTCTTTTTCTTGTTCACATATTGAATGAAAATTTCACATACTAAAACTGATAAGTTTTATTTTTAAAAGTAATCACATGCATTTTAATTTTATTTAGCCTTACTCTGCATTTATTAGTGATGATACGTAACACTGAAAGATATGAAGCCCCCAGGCAAGACTAGATACTTGACTATAGTGTCAAGTATCATGACTACAGCAAGACTAGACACTTGACTATAGTGTCAAGTATCTTGACTATAGCAAGACTAGACACTTGACTATAGTGTCAAGTATCATGACTACAGCAAGACTAGACACTTGACTATAGTGTCAAGTATCATGACTACAGCAAGACTAGACACTTGACTATAGTGTCAAGTATCATGACTACAGCAAGACTGGACACTTGACTATAGTGTCAAGTATCATGACTACAGCAAGACTAGACACTTGACTATAGTGCCAAGTATCATGACTACAGCAAGACTAGACACTTGACTATAGTGTCAAGTATCATGACTACAGCAAGACTAGACACTTGACTATAGTGTCAAGTATCATGACTATAGCAAGACTAGACACTTGACTATAGTGCCAAGTATCATGACTATAGCAAGACTAGACACTTGACTATAGTGCCAAGTATCATGACTACAGCAAGACTAGACACTTGACTATAGTGCCAAGTATCATGACTATAGCAAGACTAGACACTTGACTATAGTGCCAAGTATCATGACTACAGCAAGACTAGACACTTGACTATAGTGTCAAGTATCATGACTACAGCAAGACTAGACACTTGACTATAGTGCCAAGTATCATGACTACAGCAATACTGGTCACTTGACTATAGTGCCAAGTATCATGACTATAGCAAGACTAGACACTTGACTATAGTGCCAAGTATCATGACTACAGCAAGACTAGACACTTGACTATAGTGTCAAGTATCATGACTACAGCAAGACTAGACACTTGACTATAGTGTCAAGTATCATGACTATAGCAAGACTAGACACTTGACTATAGTGTCAAGTATCATGACTACAGCAAGACTAGACACTTGACTATAGTGTCAAGTATCATGACTACAGCAAGACTAGACACTTGACTATAGTGTCAAGTATCATGACTACAGCAAGACTAGACACTTGACTATAGTGCCAAGTATCATGACTACAGCAAGACTAGACACTTGACTATAGTGCCAAGTATCATGACTACAGCAAGACTAGACACTTGACTATAGTGCCAAGTATCATGACTACAGCAAGACTAGACACTTGACTATAGTGCCAAGTATCATGACTACAGCAAGACTAGACACTTGACTATAGTGTCAAGTATCATGACTACAGCAAGACTAGACACTTGACTATAGTGTCAAGTATCATGACTACAGCAAGACTAGACACTTGACTATAGTGTCAAGTATCATGACTACAGCAAGACTAGACACTTGACTATAGTGCCAAGTATCATGACTACAGCAAGACTAGACACTTGACTATAGTGCCAAGTATCATGACTACAGCAAGACTAGACACTTGACTATAGTGCCAAGTATCATGACTACAGCAAGACTAGACACTTGACTATAGTGTCAAGTATCATGACTACAGCAAGACTAGACACTTGACTATAGTGTCAAGTATCATGACTACAGCAAGACTAGACACTTGACTATAGTGTCAAGTATCATGACTACAGCAAGACTAGACACTTGACTATAGTGCCAAGTATCATGACTACAGCAAGACTAGACACTTGACTATAGTGCCAAGTATCATGACTACAGCAAGACTAGACACTTGACTATAGTGCCAAGTATCATGACTACAGCAAGACTAGACACTTGACTATAGTGCCAAGTATCATGACTACAGCAAGACTAGACACTTGACTATAGTGCCAAGTATCATGACTACAGCAAGACTAGACACTTGACTATAGTGCCAAGTATCATGACTACAGCAAGACTAGACACTTGACTATAGTGCCAAGTATCATGACTACAGCAAGACTAGACACTTGACTATAGTGCCAAGTATCATGACTACAGCAAGACTAGACACTTGACTATAGTGTCAAGTATCATGACTACAGCAAGACTAGATAGTGCAATTAGAAGCAAGGAAACTCCTGCTAGGTTGTTGACTCACCTGTCGAGTCGTCGAGTCGTGTGAGGGTGAGTCGATACCCTTGCAGGAGGCCATTGTGATCGACAGGAGATGGCGGCGCCCACCGCACCAACAGAGTAGACCCGCCCGCGCCCCCACTGCACTCCACACCCACAGGGGGCGCCGCCGGCACTGTCACACAAAGTATTCTTGATTAGTTAATTTTTTTTTTTGGTATTAAGCATTATGCCTATCAACCTCTGAAGGGTTATTAAAGCTCCACAAAAGTTTACTCACATTCAGCAACTTTGCTCGAGAACGATTCACTAAGCTGGCTGTACAAACCTCTATTAGGCAAGACCTGGGTAAGTACTGGTTAGGAGACAGGGTTGTTGATCTATGGAACTAATTACCGGGTAATAGACGCGGGATCTCTTGTTTGTTTCAAGCGTAGATTAGACACACACACACACACACACACACACACACACACACACATATATATATATATATATATATATATATATATATATATATATATATATATATATATATATATATATATATATATATATATATATATATATATATATATATATATTTGCTCTGTAGCAAAAAATCCCACAAACCCTCTCTAGGAAAAAAACAAACTCCAAAAACACTCTCCAAAGGAAAACAAATCACACAACCGAATCGAGTTTGTACGAGAACGTGAAATCCAGCTGATGGAGAGTTCACGCGACAATTTCGCAGACGTAAGAGACATTTTATTAAGCTCAGGCGAGAGTGAGAACGAGACCGGGAGCTGGGAGGGTGACAGCGACGCAGCGGGAAGCGTCACGTCAAAACACACTCGCTCTTCCCGCCAGATTAATATTGCAATAACGGCATTTGGCGCCGCTGACGAGCCGTCACTGTCCCGCCATCAACGGCCGTCTTCATGCACCAAATATGAGTGAAAACTGAAAGCTGTCTTTGTTGGGCTGACGTCTCGGCTAAAGTTTTAATTTGATTAAGAAAAGGAGAGGCCCTGGCAGTCGCGCACACACGCATACAATACACATCAAATATCAACTTCAACGTATGATCAGAGCCACGGTGACACTGAGGAAAAATAGTTCAATAGAAAACACAAAACAGCTTACTAGAGAGTGGCGCTTTGCCACCTGGACATGAACACTTTGTTTTCCCCCGACAGAAACGTGTGTGTGTGTGTGTGTGTGTGTGTGTGTGTGTGTGTGTGTCTGTGTGTGTGTGTGTGTGTGTGTGTGTGTGTGTGTGTGTGTTGTGTGTGTGTGTGTGTTGTGTGTGTGTACTCACCTAGTTGTGCTTACGGGGGTTGAGCTCTGGCTCTTTGGTCCCGCCTCTCAACCGTCAATCAACTGATGTACAGAATCCTGAGCCTACTGGGACATTTGTTCAGTCTGAAACATTTGTGAATTATTGTCCCCGGTCAATACTTGTAAGAGTGTATAGTGAGGGAAGTGTGGAGGCCAATACTGACCATCCTCCATTGTTCTGACCACCACTGGCGGGGACAGGGGGCCGGCGCCGTGGGAGTTGTACGCCCTCACCACCACGGCATACTGAACCCACGCTCGTAGGCCGCCCACGACCTCACGCCCGCCTCCGCCGCCGCCCACGCCCACCACGCTGAAGTTGTACGTCTCGTCGCCGGCCAAGCTGCAAGGAACGACGCGGTTAAGCTGCGTAACACCACTCAAACAATTACTTTAAAATCATAAGAAGTGAGGCACTTTTATAGAGAATATTATAATGTCAGGGACGCTTTGGTCAGCATGAAACACGTGTGTGTGTGTGTGTGTGTGTGTGTGTGTGTGTGTGTGTGTGTGTGTGTACTTACCTAATTGTACTTACCTAATTGTGCTTGCGGGGGTTGAGCTCTGGCTCTTTGGTCCCGCCTCTCAACCGTCAATCAACTGGTGTACAGATTCCTGAGCCTATTGGGCTCTATCATATCTACATTTGAAACTGTGAATGGAGTCAGCCTCCACCACATCACTTCCTAATGCATTCCATTTGCTAACTACTCTGACACTGAAAAAATTCTTTCTAACGTCTCTGTGGCTCATTTGGGTACTCAGCTTCCACCTGTGTCCCCTTGTTCGCGTCCCACCAAGAGTGTAAGAGTGTGTGTGTGTGTGTGTGTGTGTGTGTGTGTGTGTGTGTGTTTTTTACCCGTTCGCCTCCACGTACTCATGCCTTCTGACGCCAACGTTGAAGCCGAGGAGGTCTCCGTGGTGTGTGTGGGAGGGAGGCGGGTCCCACATCACTCTCAGGCTGGTGGGAGACAGGGCGTCTGCTCTCACGCTGGTGGGAGGGGCCGACGGGGCCTCTCCCTCAGTCCGGACCTGAAGGAGCAAGAACCAACACCCCAGATGCAACAATTATATACCTCCTCAACCTTAAAGATATCGCAGATCGAACAAAGGGAATATATAGCCAGGCTTGGTACAAGTTCCTTCTAGATTCGTTATATGAAACAGCTTTTTCAGGAGGGCATGAATCCTTGGAAGGTTCACTTTGGCTGACTTAGATTCATCTGATAATCTTTCCACCTCAATCCTTAAATTCTCATGCATAATAATCACACATTTAAGAAGCTTCAGGTCGATGTTACGTTTCTTTTAAGCCTTTTATGTCCAATTGAAAATTTCAAATAGATTACGATTTCTTCCCATTAATTCTGAATCAGCCTCGGATAGGAGTACATTTTCCCCATGAATCCCCATGATTCTAAGACCCTCCTCCATATCCAGCACTTGAGTCAATTACTCTAAACCATCGCCAGCACCTCCAGATCTAGTTGGAGCTATCTATAGGGACCTATAGCTCCCAGAGACATTCATTTGCCTCTGTCGGGGATCAAACCCGGGCCCTTAAGACTACGACCCCAGAGCGCTGTCCGCGAGACCCCTCTACCCATCGCCAGCACCCCCAGATCTAGAGAACACGAGACGGAGACTCACCTGAAGGGGTTCTGAATGTGGAGACGACCCGAGGTGGTTCGCTGCGAGGATCCTCACCAGGTACTGCGTGTCTGGCAACAAGGGCGCCAGCCTCGCCATCGTGATGTCGCCGCCCACGCCCACCTCCTCGCCCTCCGCCCACGACGCTACCGTGGGAGGGGAAAGAGAGAAGGAATGGGAGTGTTAGAGAAGGAGGTTAGTGATGGAGAGTTTCTCAAGTTGGACGAGAAGAGTTGCTCGGGTCCCCCACATCTGGAAGACAAAAGAAGAGTTTTTTAAATAGGGTTTGAAAGGTCGTGCCAGCACTCGTCTTGATGATGATGACTCGTGCTCCGCCACGAAGTCCATACGCCACGGAGATTCCATACAACACGTTGAATCTATACGTCAAAGGAAGTCTATACACCAGGGAGAGTCTATACACCAAGTAGAGTCTATAGACTAAACACACCCCACAAACCATGCCCCACACTCATCACCCCCGCAATAGAGAGCGAGGCAGCGTCAATAAATGTGTCACCCTACAATTGCCAGTTAAACGTGAACGAGAAGAATTAACGAACATAACTTTATTTAACGAGTCCATTACTCCATGGCACAGGAAATCTAGAAAACAAAACTTTATGAAATATCCGGAACGTCCGTCGTAAAAGCTTTTCCGTA
>NC_091180.1:27312483-27442483 GCF_040958095.1 Procambarus clarkii
TTAACTAATCATTCCTAACCTAGTCTGGCCTAACTTAACTGCCCTAACCTAATCTTAAAATAACCTAACCTAACCTAACCCAAACTAACCTAATTAAGAGCAGTTAGAGAAGACAGCAATCCATCAGACCCCACAACTCACTCTTCTCCTGCCTTAAAACACAGACCAACACTAATAAACACACCCACGATGTGTGTGTGTGTGTTTGAAAACTTGTCTCAATTCGCTAAGTGAGTTGCTATTTGTGTTTGGTTTAACCAGACCTGAGCCTCTCCTTGCTTGCTTGTCTGAGTGCCTGCCAGACATACTGTGTGGACGCACCACCTGGGAAAGCAGGTACACAAGCAAGGTGAGAAAAGTGGATAACTAACACAAATGCGACACAGAGAGATGTTATAGAGACTGGTGTAAGTGGCCCAGATGGTAATGAAAGGGGAATGAGGTAGGGAAGTGACGTGGTGGTAGAGTCTATACACAGCTTCAAAAGGAGATTTAACAGAGCCCAAAGAGTTTGGAAACGTATACACAGGTCGGAATAGGTTGAGAGACGGGGGCCCAGCCAGCCAATTAAAAGTATACATACACATACACAGACAGACAGACAGACAGACAGACAGACAGACAGACAGACAGACAGACAGACAGATACAAGAACTCTGATACAATTATAATCAGGAGGATATCTTGCCACATGTAAATATGAAGTTTATTCTCTCATTACTCCACTCCATAAGAAAAAAAGAATCCAGTTTTGCCTACCAGAGGCGAGTAGCCATCAGACATTTATGCATTAAAGTGTCTAATAAATGTCAATAAATCCGTCAAGATAAAGAAAAGATGTACAGGTTTCGAAGGAAAAGGCTTGATGAACCCCTGACCCAGAAACGTACCAACCCAAGCAACCCACCTAACCTATCGAGGCCAATACATATAAAGCGTCAAAACAACGGTTATCTTGAAGTTATCTTGAGATGATTTCGGGGATTTTTTTAGTGTCCCCGCGGCCCGGTCCTCGACCAGGCCTCCACCCCCAGGAAGCAGCCCGTGACAGCTGACTAACACCCAGGTTCCTATTTACTGCTAGGTAACAGGGGCATAGGGTGAAAGAAACTCTGCCCATTGTTTCTCGCCGGCGCCTGGGATCGAACCCAGGACCACAGGATCACAAGTCCAGCGTGCTGTCCGCTCGGCCGACCGGCTCCCGACTGAACTGTTCAGACTGAACAGACGGTGATTTAATTTGTAAACTAATAAGTCGCATTGTAAACAGATTGCTACATTACGTAAACAAATGCGACGAACTAAGTGAGATTACAACCTCAACAGACTGAACTAACTGAACAGACTGAATAGACTGAACAAACTGAACAGACTGAACAGACTGAACAGACTGAACAAACTGAACAACTGAACAGACTGAACAAACTGAACAGACTGAAAAAACTGAACAGACTGAACAAACTGAACAGACTGAACAAACTGAACAGATTGAACAGACTGAACCGACTAGTTTCTAAAGATAAAACCAAATTTTCCATCCGGGGATGCTGCAAGTAATTACTTTGAAATATTTTTAAGCACAGGAAAAAAATAGTAAAAAAAAAAATGTGGACGTATTAAATTTAATTTCGACAATAATGACATTATCATGGGAACTCGGAGCGAACTATTTTAATTTTCTCTCATTAATATATAAAAAAGTATTTCAACGTGAAGTCTGTCATTTGAGACAAATTAATAATGAATTTGAAATTAAACTATACTGCTATTTCTTATTTCTTACAATAGCTCCATCATCATCAGCATATGAGAGAGAGAGAGAGAGAGAGAGAGAGAGAGAGAGAGAGAGAGAGAGAGAGAGAGAGAGAGAGAGAGAGAGAGAGAGAGAGAGCAAAATAGAATAATGAAAATTGTACAAGCAAATAGCAGAGAGAAAGAGAGAGAGAGAGAGAGAGAGAGAGAGAGAGAGAGAGAGAGAGAGAGAGAGAGAGAGAGAGAGAGAGAGAGAGAGAGAGAGAGAGAGAGAGAGAGAGAGAGAAGAGAGATAAAAGAGATAGCAGAGATAATGTGATTATAATCAGAAGCCAATATGCAACCGGGTCATTAACTTTCCTTTCATTAACTGAACTCCATCTCTAGAAAACAGAAACCCAGAAAAGTTCTGGGATAATTACCATTTCTTATAACTTTGAAGATTCATTATTATACTTATGAGTCATTTATAATCTATTATCAAATCCAAAAGTAACTGGGAAATGCACAAAATGTTGACCCAACCTTTAACGTTGGTCAAGTTAGAAAATCAAATTCAAAATTATTGAATCATTTATAGTCTATCTAAAGCAGACTTTGAAACGTTCTAAATTCCACATGACAGTATTCTCTCTAGAGTTAAAAAGGAACATGAGGGATTATGTGTTGATGTGTCCATGTATACATATGAGAGTATGTATATACGAGTCAAGATTTGTGTATATATGTTCTAGTACTAGCAAGTCTCTACCTTTATACTTTATTATTATATATATATATATATATATATATATATATATATATATATATATATATATATATATATATATATATACATATATATATATATATATATATATATATATATATATATATATATATATATATATATATATATTTAGTGAGTATGTATGTATGTATGTATGTATGTATGTATGTATGTATGTATGTACTCACCTAATTGTACTCACCTAATTGTGCTTGCGGGGGTTGAGCTTTGGCTCTTTGGTCCCGCCTCTCAACTGTCAATCAACTGGTGTACAGATTCCTGAGCCTACTGGGCTCTATCATACCTACATTTGAAACTGTGTATGGAGTCAGCCTCCACCACATCACTTCCTAGTGCATTCCATTTATTAACTACTCTGACACTGAAAAAATTCTTTCTAACGTCTCTGTGGCTCATCTGGGTACTAAGTTTCCACCTGTGTCCCCTTGTTCGTGTCCCACCCGTGCTGAAGAGTTTGTCTTTGTCCACCCTGTCAATTCCCCTGAGAATTTTGTAGGTGGTTATCATGTCTCCCCTTACTCTTCTGTTTTCCAGGGATGTGAGGTTCAGCTCCTTTAGCCTTTCCTCGTAGCTCAATCCTCTCAGTTCCGGGACGAGCCTGGTGGCATACCGCTGAATCTTCTCTAACTTTGTCTTGTGTTTAACTAGGTATGGACTCCAGGCTGGAGCTGCATACTCCAGGATTGGTCTTACATAAGTGGTATACAGGGTTCTGAAAGATTCCTTACACAAGTTTCTGAAGGCAGTTCTTATGTTGGCCAGTCTAGCATATGCCGCTGATGATATTCTTTTGATGTGGGCCTCTGGGGACAGGTTCGGTGTGATATCAACCCCCAGATCCTTCTCTCTATTTGATTCTTGCAGGATTTCCCCTCCCAGATGATACCTTGTGTTCAGCCTCCTGCTCCCTTCGCCTAATTTCATCACCTTACACTTTCCAGAGTTGAACTTCAGCAGCCATTTTCTAGACCATTCCTCCAGTTTATCCAGGTCATCCTGTAGTCTCTATCTTCATCCGTCTTGATTCTTCTCATAATTTTTGCATCATCAGCAAACATCGAGAGGAATGAGTCTATACCCTCTGGAAGATCGTTCACATATATTAGAAACAGGATGGGTCCAAGTACTGAGCCCTGTGGGACTCCGCTGGTGACATCTCGCCACTCTGATGTCTTCCCCCTCACCGTTACTCGCTGTTTCCTGTTGCTTAAGTACTCCCTTATCCACTGGAGCACCTTCCCTTTTACTCCTGCCTGTTGCTCCAACTTTTTTAACAGCCTTTTATGGGGTACTGTGTCGAAGGCTTTTTGGCAATCCAGGAAAATGCAGTCGGCCCACCCTTCTCTTTCCTGCCTAATTTTCGTTGCCTGGTCATAAAATTCTATTAACCCTGTGAGGCACGATTTACCATCTCTGAACCCATGTTGGTGGTGCGTTACAAAGTTATTTCCCTCCAGATGCTCTACGAGCCTTTTCCTCACGATCTTCTCCAGCACCTTGCATGGTATACAAGTTAAGGAAACTGGCCTGTAATTCAGTGCCTCTTGCCTGTCACCCTTTTTGTATATTGGGACCACGTTAGCTGTCTTCCAACTTTCTGGTAAGTCTCCTGTTTCCAGTGACCTGTTATACACCATAGAGAGTGGCACACTTAGTGCTTCTGCACCTTCCTTTAGTATCCATGGTGAGATTCTATCAGGCCCAACAGCCTTTGTCACATCTAGCTCCAGCAGACACCTTTTGACCTCATCACTGGTGAGGTCAAATTCCTCCAAGGTTTCCAAGGTTGCCGCCTCCTCATTTAGTGCAGGGGCTTCTCCTTGTTCTATTGTGAAGACCTCCTGGAATCTCTTGTTGAGTTCTTCACACACCTCCTTGTCATTCTCTGTGTATCTGTTCTCCCCTTTCCGCAGCTTCATCACTTGTTCCTTCACTGCTGTTTTCCTCCTGATATGGCTGTGGAGCAGCTTTGGTTGGGTCTTGGCTTTACTCGCGATGTCATTTTCAAACTGTCTCTCTGCTTCCCTCCTCACTCTGATGTACTCATTTCTGGCCCTCTGGTACCTCTCCCTGCTCTCTGGTGTTCTGTTATTTCTGTAGTTTCTCCATGTTCTTTTACTCAGTTGTTTCGCTACCTTACATTCCTGGTTGAACCATGGGTTTTTCTGTTGTTTTTCGTTTTTCTCCTTTTGGACGGGGATAAACCTGTCTGCAGCTTCCTGGCACTTTTGGGTGACAATATCCATCATGACCTGCACATTCTTGTCTCTAAGTTCTGTTTCCCATGGTATTCCCATTAGGAAGTTCCTCATCTCGTCATATTTTCCTCTTCGGTAATTCAGTCTTTTCCCCTCCACTCCCATCCTTGGATAGGTTATCCCTACCTCCACCAAGTACTCAAAGGTCAGTACACTGTGGTCACTCATTCCTATGGGGGCTTCAACTTTGACTTCCCTTATTTCTGTATGCATACATACATATATGTATGTATACATACATACATGTATGTATGTATGTATGTATGTGTATACAGTCAAGACAACATTCACTAAACAACAATTTATCAAAGTCCGTATTAGAAGAGCAAAGAAAACGCGGGATGCTTGCGGTGACTATGACAGAACGTGACAGCAATAGAAAAAGAGTAACACAAGCCATGCTAGCGAAAGAAACAGCCCAGCGAGTGATGAGGAACGTGAGACAGGTTAGACGGTAATTTAAACAATGGGGCATTTTAGTGGTACAAGTAACTTTGTGAACATTACACAAGCGTTCGAATAATATTGGACACGACTCATGATTTTTTGGAAAGTGTTGAAAATGACATCCGAGCTCTTGCTAGCGTCGAAAAATTATGATTGTTTGTTTACATTGGGTTTATGTGTTGGGTGAAGTCATGTTTTTTTTTTTTTGCCTGTTACCTGAGGTCGTGGGCGTGGGTGTGGGTGGCTTGCCAGATGAGCGTGATGGGCGGGTCACCGTGGGCGTGACAGAGGAGTGACGCCCGCGCCCCCCGTCTCACCGTCACTGTCTGCTGGAGATCGGAGTCGAACCTGGGCGGCGCTGCAGACAAGGCAAGAGTAACTCATCAATCAAGGCAGACATCAATCACGGCTGACCTCAATCAAGACAGACCTCAATCAAGACAGACCTCAATCAAGGCAGACCTCAATCAAGACAGCCATCAATCAAGGCAGACCTCAATCAAGACAGCCATCAATCAAGGCAGACCTCAATCAAGACAGCCATCAATCAAGACAGACCTCAATCAAGACAGCCATCAATCAAGACAGCCATCAATCAAGGCAGACCTCAATCAAGACAGCCATCAATCAAGGCAGATATCAGTCACAATGACGTGGCTGAACAATAACATAACTCACACACATGCAAGTGAAGACGTCTGAGAGCCTCCCTCTCACAGTCTTGACTTGACAACGGTCCAGGGAGGACCCAAACGATGTCTCTTTCATTCCCATGTGTCTTTTTGGGGAACTTGTTAATTAATAACTTTATTCACATCGTATTGTAGTATATAATTGACTTAATTTAAACATTTGTAAAGTACATTATTTATTTATAAAAGAAAAAAACTATGAATAATATCCAAACATTGATTAATTGTCATATTTTTTTCTCGTGGTTTGACAATTTGGTTACATACTGAGCTTAATAAGAGTATGTTCATGGTCACTACATTTTGGCTTGCCTGATGTATCAACACAGGGACGTTCACTGTTTTATGTGACACACACACACACACACACACACACACACACACACACACACACACACACACACACACACACACACACACAGGCTAAACAGCCTGTTGATAAAGACAGGCTGTTTAACACAAGGGGCACACGCACTAGGGGACACAGGTGGAAACTGAGTGCCCAAATGAGCCACAGAGATATTAGAAAGAACTTTTTTAGTGTCAGAGTGGTTGACAAATGGAATGCATTAGGAAGTGATGTGGTGGAGGCTGACTCCATACACAGTTTCAAGTGTAGATATGATAGAGCCCAATAGGCTCAGGAACCTGTACACCTGTTGATTGACAGTTGAGAGGCGGGACCAAAGAGCCAGAGCTCAACCCCCGCAAGCACAACTAGGTGAGTACAACTAGGTGAGTACACACACACACACACTGGAATCTGTAAACCAGTTGATTGGTACACACATGAACATTACATCCTAGACTGTGTGTCAACTTAGCTGTTTAAACAGAGGTCTTAGCTAACGTCGCATCAAATGCTCCACATTCCTATAGTGTTGATGATAAGAGATCTGCTTGAGAGGTTATCTTGAGATGATTTCGGGGCTTAACGTCCCCACGGCCCGGTCCTCGATCAGGCCTCCTTTTTGTTACACATCCATAGGAAGCAGCCCGTAGCAGCTGTCTTACTACCAGGTACCTATTTACTGCTAGGTGAACAGATGCATCAGGGTGAAAGAAACTCTGCCTATTTGTTTCCGCCTCCACTGGGGATCGAACCCGGAATCTCAGGAATACGAATATCGAGCGCTGTCCACTCAGCTGTTAGGCCCCTATCCAAAAGATGTCCAAAATTCTTGCATTATATCAACATTTGACTTCAAATAGAGTAAGGAAATACAGCACATGCAAGAGAATTGTGCCATGCATAAATTTAGAGCCGTCTGGGAGGACACTCCACGTATAGGCCGCTATAATTAATGTTTCCTGGCTAGATGATGTGTTAACTTTACATAATGTATGTTAAGTGCTGCCTAAATGACTGATGACTTCAACTGTATTATCTAAATGAAAGGTTGTGAGTTGGGTGTCACCGCATAGACACTATTGCAAGTCTGTATCACGCAATAACGGCGTTAGTCACATGTACACACACACACACACACACACACACACACTGGAGAGAAGGGACTTCGTGACAAATCGCCAACATGGATTCAGGGAGGGTAAATCTTGCCTTACAGGCTTGATAGAATTCTACGATCAGGTGACACAGATTAAGCAAGAAAGAGAGGGCTGGGCGGACTGCATTTTCTTGGATTGTCGGAAAGCCTTTGACACAGTACCGCATAAGAGGCTGGTACATAAGCTGGAGAGACAGGCAGGTGTAGCTGGTAAGGTGCTCCAGTGGATAAGGGAGTATCTAAGCAATAGGAAGCAGAGAGTTACGGTGAGGGGTGAGACCTCCGATTGGCGTGAAGTCACCAGTGGAGTCCCACAGGGCTCTGTACTCGGTCCTATCTTGTTTCTGATATATGTAAATGATCTCCCGGAGGGTATCGATTCATTTCTCTCAATGTTTGCGGACGATGCTAAAATTATGAGAAGGATTAAAACAGAAGAGGACTGTTTGAGGCTTCAAGAAGACCTAGACAAGCTGAAGGAATGGTCGAACAAATGGTTGTTAGAGTTTAACCCAACCAAATGTAATGTAATGAAGATAGGTGTAGGGAGCAGGAGGCCAGATACAAGGTATCATCTGGGAGAGGAAATTCTTCAGGAGTCAGAGAAGGAAAAAGACTTGGGGGTTGATATCACGCCAGACCTGTCTCCTGCAGCACATATCAAGCGGATAACATCAGCGGCATATGCCAGGCTGGCCAACATACGAACGGCATTCAGAAACTTGTGTAAAGAATCATTCAGAACTTTGTATACCACATATGTCAGGCCAATCCTGGAGTATGCAGCCCCAGCATGGAGTCCATATCTAGTCAAGGATAAGACTAAACTGGAAAAGGTTCAAAGGTTTGCCACCAGACTAGTACCCGAGCTGAGAGGTATGAGCTACGAGGAGAGACTACGGGAATTAAACCTCACTTCGCTGGAAGACAGAAGAGTTAGGGGGGACATGATCACCACATTCAAGATTCTGAAGGGGATTGATAGGGTAGATAAAGACAGTCTATTTAACACAAGGGGAACACGCACAAGGGGACACAGGTGGAAACTGAGTGCCCAAATGAGCCACAGAGATATTAGAAAGAACTTTTTTAGTGTCAGAGTGGTTGACAAATGGAATGCATTAGGGGGTGATGTGGTGGAGGCTCACTCCATACACAGTTTCAAGTGTAGATATGACAGAGCCCGATAGGCTCAGGAATCTGTACACCTGTTGATTGACGGTTGAGAGGCGGGACCAAAGAGCCAGAGCTCAACCCCCGCAAACACAACTAGGTGAGTACAACTAGGTGAGTACACACGCACACACACACACACACACACAGTCATAGATTTAAACTAGCTAAACACAGATGCCATAGAAATATAAGAAAATTCACTTTTGCAAACAGACTGGTAGACGGTTGGAACAAGTTAGGTGAGAAGGTGGTGGAGGCCAAGACCGTCAGTAGTTTCAAAGCGTTATATGACAAAGAGTGCTGGGAAGACGGGACACCACGAGCGTAGCTCTCATCCTGTAACTACACTAAGGTAACTACACTTAGGTAATTACACACACACACACACACACACCTGAGCCTGGTGGAGGCTCTCATGGCCAGATGTAGACGACTCTCAGTTGTGTTATAATGTTCCATTGATTATCCACAACGTATAAAATACAGAGTCCTAACCTAACCAGACACCCACACGAACCCCAGCCCACCTACCTAACCCAACCTACCAATGCATAGAAAACGTGGATACTTGTGAAATGCTGCTGTTCATAGTTGTTTCTAATTTGTATGTTGGGGGGACTATACCGTACACAATGAGATGCATTAATAGAGAGGACGGGTTGCTTAATACAGGACAGAGATAATAACGTTTGCTGAATATATTTAACATTTGAATGTAATATACTTACTTGGGAACATAATATACTGATATGTGAATATAATATACTTTGCCACAGCGACCATCACATAATAACATTACAAATATGACACAAAAAGCACCGAACGGGAGCAGGAAATATATGCAAATTTTATGAAATAAAAACATTGGAACTCGCCAAAGCTCCCACCGGGTAATTAATGCAACCAATCACAAAAAATGCAATTCTATTCAAAATCTAAAAAATGTAATAGCTGTATAATATATATATATATATATATATATATATATATATATATATATAAATATATATATATATATATATATATATATACATACACACACTCACCATTAACAGTGAGCTTGACCAGGGCCGACAGACCGCCGCCCACACCATTCGAAGCTTCACACAGATACTGGCCCTCGTCCTCCGCCCGCGCGCCCACCACCACCAGGCTGCCGTTGTTGGCTACGCCCACGCCCAGGCCAAGCCCGCCCCCTAAGATAGGGCTGTACTGGCCGGGCTGCTCCTCTGAAAGATAACCCCCTATTGTAGCAGCCAATAGTTACTGTGTTAACTGCTCTTTATGGTGTGGTTGCTATTTTGTATTTTATATTATTTTATTTTTGTATTTATATATTTTTAATGTATTTTCTGCTATTGTATATTACAGTGGTTGTAATGGAACTACAAGCACAAGACTGACTACAACCACCAATATTATTATTAATATTATTATTGATAACGATAAAAATACTTATAACAATACTTTGAGTGATATGGAAGAACATTTAAATACTTATAATAATAAATAATAATAATAATAATAATAAAAAATGAGAAAAATAATTTTATCATTGACTCATCAGTGTGATTCCTCTCTGTGTAATAAAAATAAAAATAAAAATAATAATAAAAATAATACAAGTCAAATGTGATAATTATGGAAAAAAATATTGTATCACCTCATTGTTTCCTTTGCAATGACAAAATGCAACGGATTAATATAAAAATACATCCATTAGTTAAAGTATAAGAAAGATCTTTAACTCCCCTTGTCATAACTGGGTTAAAATCCCCCATTTTTAAGGACCACTCCCGTGTCCTTAATGTCACAATATATTCCTTTGTAATTAACGTTAAAAAGGTGAACTCTGACACACAAGATTAACAAAGGTAATACCTCCCGAAAAAATTCATTGGGGAGGAAGAGTGTAAATTGCATAATTGTGTTTTGTTAATAAAAATCAGCCATTAAAATTACATTTTTCTCTTAGAATTCAAATATCAGTATCGATAATAATTGTTGGAAAAAACTGGTAAGAATTATTAGAAAATTATTAGTTTGCAAAAGGTAGAGTAGGAGGAAGAGGGGAGAGAAGCAGTGGAAAGGAGGGAGTGACGGATTCAAGATGGAGAGAAGGAGGGAGGGAGAAGAAAGAGAGGGAGTAATGGAACAAACAAGGGAGGGAAGCAAGGAGGAAATAGGAACGAGAGAGAGAGAGCAGGGGTCAGGGAAAGAATAGAGGGTAGAGGATAGATGAAGGAAGGAAAAGTGAAGAAAGGGAGAGGAAGACATGAGGTAGTGAGAAGGGTGGCTGAGGAGAGAAGCTGAGGAGAAAGTGTGAACAACTAGATGGACAAGAAAGAAGGGAATGAGACAAGGAGGAGGTGCAAAAAAGAAAGAAGGAGAAATGGCGAGACGGCCGGAGAAAGTGACATAGAGATCAAAGAAAATACAAATATGGACATTGGAAAGTCGACCAGCTCCCCATCAAGAAATATTTACATAAAATCTAACATTTCCCAACATTAATATTGACACAGTATTAATAATGTCTAGGAATATTAACACACAGTATAAGCAATTCAGCTTCTCTAATAATATACAGACGATGAGTCACAATAACGTGACTGAAGATATGATGACCAAACCACACATCAGAAGATGAGGAGACGACGACGTTTCGGTCCGTCGAGGACCATTACCAAGTCGTGTAATGGAAACAGAGTGGAAGAGATAAACAAAATAAAACAAGAAATTGAGAAGCAAGTAATAGAAAGAAAACGGTAAGAATAAGTCAAAGGTAAGAAAAACACTAAGATGTAAAGTTAAGAATAAATAATAAATATAATATTCCCTACTTAATATCAAGTTAATGTTTCTGTTTAATAGACCTCTGCCAGTCTGAATGCTTGTTCAGTAATGATTGAGATAATATATCAGGTGCAAGCTTCACAAGCGACGGGATGTTTAAGACGGAAAGGTGATGATTGCCTGACCATCCCTATCCCTGAGTCCTCTCTCTAACAGCCACAATCCCTGCCACCCTCTCTCTAACCATTTCTCCATTTCTATCCCTGTGACCTATCCCTCTACCCGTCTCTATCCCTTTGTTTCACGCTCTAACCATCACTTTATTACTGGGCACCAATCTATCCCTGTGGCTCTTTTTCTATCCCATTGTCTTCTTGAACAATATTGCTGAGTCCTTCTCTCTCTCTCTCTCTCACCACTCCAGAGGGGCCAAACCTCCCTCCCTCCCATTTCCCCCTTTCCACCTTCCCCTTCCCATCTTACCTCTGGTTCTCCTCCAGGTCACCTTGGGAGTGGGGAAGCCCTGGGCGTGGCAGGGGACGACCACGGCGCCTCCAAGGGTGACAGAGGTGTCCCTGGGGGCCTCTAGCCACGACGGCGGCACTGTAGGAGGAGTCAAATACCCGTCAAGAAGAGTCGACCCTCCGGAAGGAGACATGAATGCCTTCTCTGACAGTGACGTGAACTACACTTACTTCCTTCATAGAATATTAGGATATATTTGACTTTAATATGCAACAAATGTTAGACAAAAATGACTATTACATACTGTCTGAAAAATCTGTGTAAAATTATGGATACATTTTGAGCATATTTATAAACAGTTACACAAAAACGCTAATGCATTTTATGCTTACAAAATATGGGTAAATATCAAGGCAGCAAGTGGTTATTAATACTTGATATTATATATATATATATATATATATATATATATATATATATATATATATATATATATATATATATATATACATACACACACACACACTTGCAAGAAAGTTGTTTATGCAAGGCAAAATGCATAAGTACATATTGTACTTACTATGCAAAGAACATAGCTTAAAATATAGGTAGTTCAATACAGTAATATAAAAATTACAAGTGTATACACTATATAAAATTATGATATGCTTTGTTTATAACAAAGACAAGACAAAAAGGGTTCTGTTGAGTTAATAGAAATGTTGATATTTCTTGTTTTAAAGCTCATAAGAGTTACTAAAGAAAAATATTGATCATTCTAACAGGGTTAAAAAGTACAGTACTATTATTCATTATAAGAGAGAAGATAAGACTGCTGACACAAGAGGTGACATGTAAATGATGGGTAAGAGTGGGGTAAGTGTGCCGATATCTACTGGAAATTCTAAGCTTTCTCAGGCCAAGATACACTCAAGATAACACGTGTGGCAGAGATACAAACTAGAATGTCATAGATCATCTGGAGATCAAGCACCAACGGGAGAAAGGAAAAAAGGTTTCCTCGTGGCTGGCATATCACAAGCTGACAGTCTTGGAACTAAGAGGAATGAACAAGCTAACAGTATGGAAGCTAAGGACCGTACTCACACCAGCCATGTTCCCCTTAGTCCTGATACACTCAACACCCACCCAAAGTGGGGTGAGGATATACACCCAACACCCACCCAGAGTGGGCGCAGGACATACACCCAACACCCACCCAAAGTGGGGCCAGGACATACACCCAACACCACCCAAAGTGGGGCCAGGACATACACCCAACACCACCCAAAGTGGGGCCAGGACATACACCCAACACCACCCAAAGTGGGGCCAGGACATACACCCAACACCACCCAAAGTGGGGCCAGGACATACACCCAACACCACCCAAAGTGGGGCCAGGACATACACCCAACACCCACCCAAAGTGGGGCCAGGACATACACCCAACACCCACCCAAAGTGGGGCGAGAACATACTCCCATTATCATGAGTGTGTAGTCCTCTCCCGTGCGATATGTGATTGGTATTGTGTTATTAAAAGAGGTTCAGCTTTACTGTGAATGCGGCCGCCAGTGTTCAGACAAGCTAACATGTACAAGATAAACCTTTACCTAAGACTGTAATTAGTAATTTAAGGTTAAAGAGATGCGCTACGACCAGGGGGTGTTTAGGGTAGTTAGGCTCGGAGCGGAACACTTGTTACAGGCCAGGTCATACAGGTCATACAGGTCCTTCACCTCTGTCGGTAAACAGGACAGTTAATCCGGCAGACTTGATTCCTCAACCAATCAGCGGATTCCTTTGATATGCCTGAGTTTATTATTCAACCAATCAGCGGGTTTCTCTGATATGCCTGAATTTCAGCTAATCAATGAGGACCTTTCATATGCCTTAGTATATCCTTCAGCCAGTTAGCTGGTCCCTGCGATATGCCTGAATGTCAACCAATCAGCGGGTTCCTCTGAAATGCATGAGATTATAATTCAGCCAATCAGTGAATGCGTTCTGCATCATAGTGAGGTGATCATGCAGCCGGACGGACGCGTTCTGTGCTCGGTATTAGTGAAGCACAGAACTCTGTGATTACATAGCCCAGAGAACAAGAATTCCGGACCTCGCCTGAGGATGGTTTATCAAATGCTCTCTACGCCCGGGTTTCCAGCGCTGCTCAAGACAGATCCCTCAGCTTCTTAAGTCACCCTTAAGAAGGTACCCTTCTCTCGTACCCTACTCTCCTTCCTGCTTTGTTTAGCATTCCTCCTTCTCTCCACTTTTCTACTTCTCTCATGCGCAAATCATTGTTTTATATGTGTCTGTGGAGTGTGCGGGTCTGAGGTGATGGTGGTAGTGCCAGTGTCACTGCCACTGGCACTATTGCGAGCTGTGCCACTGCTACCGACACTCTCCCTACCCTACGTCTACGTCACCCTTCTCCTACTCCTCCTCCTCCTCTCCCTACCTTCGCCCTACCCATCCTTACCCATCTTCGTCCTACTGGTCGAAGAGGCCTGGTCGAGGACCGGGCCGCGGGGACACTAAAAGCCCCGAAATATTCTCAAGATAACCTCAAGATAGATCTCAAGATACTACAGCTTCACAAGCATTCGTATCTGGTGCGTTACTTTCCCCCTCTGCCTACCACCTTTCCTCGCCCTCCCCCCCTCTGCTTACTATCTTTCCCCTCTCTCCTTAAATGAAGGAAGACCCGGACCATGTCTTCTTCCTCCCCTCGTCCACACCTGACAGATCCACACACACCTCTGACATTCCCGCTCTTGTCACTCTCAGCTCTCACTACGTCCACGTTCTCTCACGCTCGCAGCGTCCCGTGATACTTGTCATTCTATCCGAGAATTACAAATGTATACGGATATCAGCGATGCAGTTTGGAAAATGATTCGTACATTCTGAGATAAGTTGCGGAATCACATTGATGACTATAAAAAATTCAGAGTTAGTTTCATTTTTTTTTTAATTTATTGATTTCTATTATAATCATCTGAACTTGTAGGCCGATTTTAGCTTTTTCAGTAAAAACGGTAAATCTGTAGTTTGAATATTTGATGAGATTTTAAGTGGGACATTTTAATGGTAACTGACGGAGGTAGGTACGGCGGACAGCATCGATCTTCCCCAGGCGGACAGAAGTAATATTCCCTACGTGGACAGAAACGGACAGGCGGACAGAAGCAATATTCCCCCAGGCGGACAGAAGCTATCAATACATTACCACTGTCAGGGACTGTCACCCCTCACACACTAACTTCAAATTTCCAATATTTTATTCAGGATTAATTAAGCCCCAAGCTGTCGAGAGACGTTGTGGCCTATCGCCCGTCGGGGCCGAGCATGTGATCTCGGTAATGGTGCGTGATTGTGAGGGGGTCGTGGAGAGTGTGTCAGCTGGTGAATAATATCATCATCATCATCATCATCTCCCCCCTGCCCCCCCGGGTCTGTCTCCAGACACCACCGTCACGGTTTAATCTCCAGACTCACTCTAGCATCCCTTCCTGGGCATCACATCGGGAATATCTGTCTCAGGCGACGTCAAGCAGCTTCCACCTCAATTGCCTTGTCTCTCTCTCAGTCTCTCTCTGCCTCTCTCTCTCTCTCTCTCTCTCTCTCTCTGTCTCTCTCTCTCTCTCTCTCTCTCTCTCTCTCTCTCTCTCTCTCTCTCTCTCTCTCTCTCTCTCTCTCTCTCTGTGCTACAGTAGTTTGGGAGTACCAATGCATGTCCTAGATGTGGGCTGTATATTGGGGGCCAGGACAACGAGATAGGACAACGAGATAAGATAACGAGATAGGATAACGATCAGGATCGGATAAAGTTCCTGATTAAGTCAGTCATACGTACAGACATTCACCCGTTTTCTTTCATAATACTAAAATTAAAATTCAATGTAAAACTTCCTGCTTTTATTCATTTATAATAAATAATTTTCTCCTACCATTAGCACATACCGATATATGACAAAGCACATATTTACTTTTCCTGCTCATGTAGAAATATTCTTTTAACTAGTGATCCCAAGAATCATGTCATATATTGTTTATAAATCAAAAGATATACTGAAATATATTTGTGTATGGCTAATAATCTTCTCCCAGATATACGCACTAATATCTATATACTTGATTATCTCCCCTTAATTAAATTGTCATAAACCTTTTCGATGCCTCTTAATGGGCAATTACCTGCCCTTTATAACCCCCTTAACCTAAATGACTGATCAATAAAGCATAATCCAACGAACATTTACTAGTAATACCATTAATCACATATTAAATCATAACCCATTTAGTTATTAAAATATAGTCCAATAAAATCTACTGGTAATACCATTAATCACGGATTAATATATCACCCAATAAACTCTATATATTATGGTAATTCCATGTATTTCCCGTCGCTAACTATAAGCAAACTATATTTGTCACACCATAATTTTTGTCCCAATTCGCTAACTAATTTGAATTCAGTAAACTCTTAGATTGGCTGACAGTACCATGCATCTCCCCGTCGATAAGTGGGACAGTAGAGTGCGTGTATGCTTTTGACGGTAAACTAGTGACGGTATACTTGTGACGATGGAAACCCTGAGACTCTACGTATGAGGGGAGAGGGGGGGGGAGGCGGCCTAGGCGCAGAGGTAAACTCACAATTCAGGCTACGAGAATATATATATATATATTATATATATATATATATATATATATATATATATATATATATATACATATATATATATATATATATATATATATATATATATATATATATATATATATATATATATATAATATGTACAAACTTCTATGTCAGGCTATGATGCGAAATGATCAATCAAGAAATATAAAATTTTAATGAGAGAATATAAAAAGGTCAAAATATTAGTATTATTTGGTTTAATAAAAATACATTCAAAACATGCTTTTAAAAAAAACATGCAATAAAAATGGTGGTAATAAAGTAGGGGTTAAACAAACTGAAATATTACCTGTCATGGTGACGCCTCTCCGTCTCAAAAATCTGACTTTCAAAATTAGATAATTTTTTTTGTCACTTGTGGATTAAAAAAAAAATTGGAGGCTCCAGTACGCCTTTCAAAAATCAAATCAAGAAGATGATGAATCATGGTAAAAAAAGTAAAAAATGTAGAAAGTAACATATATATATATATATATAGTTCTAGTGGAAATGAATGAAACTGGTTTGAAAAATATGGTGAGGGGTAATAATGGTTGTTTGATCAGGTGATGGACATAGTTCCTATTGGAGTCATGACTGCGTAAACATGTGTATTCTCTCAGTACTCTCGCTTGATATCTGAGTTAGCGTGTATATATATGCTTGGCTTCTATTATTCTTATGTGTATTAATCTATGTGTTCATACACACACACACACACAAACACACACACACACATTATATATGTATAGGTTAAAAAAAAATATATATATATATATATATATATATATATATATATATATATATGTGTGTATATATATATATATATATATATATATATATATATATATATATATATATATATATATATACATATACATATATATATATATATATATATATATATATATATATATATATATATATATACATATACATATATATATATATATATATATATATATATATATATATATATATATATATATATATATATATATATATATATAGTCTTGAGAATGATAGTGTGCAACACAGCATTACAAAATGCCATTACAATTATGAATAATACATTCTGTCAGTATTGGTTGTTGTCTGGTTGTGTGTGTGGGAGTGGTTGTGTGTGTGTGGGTGTGTCTGGTCGTGTGTGTCTGTGTGTCTGGTAGTGTGTGTCTTTGTGTCTGGTAGTGTGTGTCTTTGTGTCTGGTAGTGTGAGACAATTCCATGACAAACGAACTTAAAAAAACATCAAATGTATCTGAATCTCCATAAAGCAGATAAGAGTTTGTTAATATTTTATCGTTATTCAAAAGACCAAGACATTGGAACCTACAGAGAATACATTGGAACCTCAAATTGCCTGACAATGGAAGCCTTCAAAAAATGTATATTTTTGGTTCTAGTGTTTTACTTATTTGCATAAAATGTATATGAGATTTAATGATTAAAGATTCGTTCCAATTTTAAGATTTAATTCGAGCATCTCGTAGATGCTCACATGTTTTCTTGCAAACTGTAATATAAGTTATGCGAATAATTAATTCATGCTGTGTAATATATGTATCTAGTTGAGCTAGCAATGAGCCTAGTTACTAAAAGGGTGAATATTACGTATAACTGATGTTAGTGTGAGCTATTGAAGCCAATATGAGCGCTGTAGAGTAGGATTGTGTTGCGAGGTGTTGTCTTGGACTTACCTTTAATGACGAGTGTTGCCGACTGAGAGGCGCTGCGGGCGGCGTTGGCGGCCTGGCAGGTATAGTTGCCACTGTGGTGGGCGTGGGCGTGCTCCAGCAGCAGGGCGCTGGAGTACTGGTCCAGAGGACGCAGTGTGAGGCCAGTGGGTGGATCCTGGGCTAATGGCACGCCATCTTTGAGCCAGGTGAGAGTGAGAGGCGAGTCTCCGCGCCTCACCGTGCAGATCACCTGTACGCGCTCGCCCTCACTCGCCTCTCCGAAGCTAAAGGGATTGATGGTAGGGGGAACTAGAGACGTCGAGGAGAACCAGAGCATCGGGGAGAGAACCAGCGTCATCACAGCGGCCAGAGGGGGGAGAGAACGTGAGAGATAACGTAAGAGAACCAGACTAAGAGAATAAACACGTGACAGTTACCATTGACGTTGAGCGAGGCGGTGTGGTGGACGGTGGCGGCGTCGTTGGCGGCGGTGCAGGTGTAGTTGCCGGTGTGTAGGGGCGTGAGGTGGTTGATAGTGAGGATGGTGGAGTATTGGTCCAGCGGCCGCACCTGCGTCCCGGCGATGCTGTCTGCCGGGACGCCATCTTTGGTCCAGCGGATCTGCAGGGGCGTGTCACCGCCGTTGACGGTACACTGGACCGACACCCGTTCACCCAGTGCCAGGTCGCGACGCATGTCGAAGGAACTCAGCTTGGGAGGCACTGTGGTAATGGTACTATGTGGGTCCTGCCACTGACACTCCTCGAGTGTGTTACTCTCTCTCTCTCTCTCTCTCTCTCTCTCTCTCTCTCTCACACACACACAGTACGATTCACACCACTAAAAAACAACTACCAAACATAATCCCTCACAAGATGTTATCAGTTCCCTCAAAGACTATATTCATTCAGTTCAAGATAACAAGTTACTATGATGCAATGTAAAAAAAAACAACTCTAGGTCGCATTGAACTACTAAACTACCCCCTTCATGGGGCTCCCTTAATCATCCTACCACCTCCTCCTCCACCTCCTACAGGAGCGCCCTCCGCCCAGACCTGAAGTCTGCCGTCGGAGGACCTAGGCACTCACCAAGGACCTGCACAGAGGCAGTAGCAGAGTGGGTTCTGCCCTGCTTGTCATGGGCGGTGCAGCTGTAAGACCCGCCGTCAGCAGACTTCTGCACATCTCTCACCACCAGAGTACCGTTTTCGAACACGTTCTGTCGCGCTGTTACCGGCAGGGTTCGACCCTCTGCAGCGGAAAAGTTGTATCAGAGTGAGAAACATTAGCCCGGAGGACAAATATTGGATGAGTGAGAAACATTAACCTGGAGAAATATTGTATCAGAGTGAGAAACATTAACCTGGAGGAGAAATATTGCATGAGTGAGAAACATTAACCTGGAGAAATATTGTATCAGAGTGAGAAACATTAACCTGGAGGAGAAATATTGCATGAGTGAGAAACATTAACCTGGAGAAATATTGTATCAGAGTGAGAAACATTAACCTGGAGAAATATTGTATCAGAGTGAGAAACATTAGTCTGGAGAAGAAATATTGCCTCATAGTGAGAAACATTAACCCAGAGGAAAATACTGCCTCAGTGTGAGAAACAATCTTTACCGTGACGTGTGTATGTAATTCATATGTGTCTATGTATCAAACTGTCATGTATCAGGGCACGTATATTATATATATATTATAGTTGAGCATATAACACCCGTTAAGGACTCAAAGCATGTTGATTTTATTCAATTAAGAGAGAAAATAGCTTTTTGTAATTGCCGCTTATAAAAATATTATAACTTTTTTGTAAAAGTCATTCTTTTTTTTGCATAGTATTCGTTGAAGTTATAAATCTGCATATAAGTAATATTTTAATAAGTTAATGAAGAATAATCATGGATTATTTGATTATATAAACACCGCACTAGGTCATATATATATATATATATACTTACCTCACACAGCCACATATATCAACACCACAGACAATTACATATACCGACAAATCACACAGTCACATATATACCGACAGTTCACACAGTCACATATATACCGACAGCTCACACAGTCACAGATATACCGACAGCTCACACAGTCACAGATATACCGACAGCTCACACAGTCACATATATACCGACAGATCCCACAACCAAATGCAGTATAAGGCGACTGACCTCGGGACCAGGTGATCTGGGCGAGCGGGTATCCGGCCGCCGGACAGGATATAAGGAGGTGTTCCCCGGCCACCGCCGTCACTACTGACATAGGCCGGACATACGCCGGTCCTGTTGGATGGGTGGGGATGTAGGTGGAGAGTCATGTTGCTACTGCTATGTGGCCCCTGCTCTGCCCGCTATGTGGCACAGCTCTGGCCACTATGTGGCCCTGCTCTGGCCGCTATGTGGCGCTGCTCTGCCCGCTATGTGGCCCCTGCTCTGGCCGCTATGTGGCCCCTGCTCTGGCCGCTATGTGGCCCCTGCTCTGGCCACTATGTGGCCCCTGCTCTGGCCGCTATGTGGCCCCTGCTCTGGCCGCTATGTGGCACTGCTCTGGCCGCTATGTGGCCCCTGCTCTGGCCGCTATGTGGCCCTGCTCTGGCCGCTATGTGGCCCCTGCTCTGGCCGCTATGTGGCACTGCTCTGGCCGCTATGTGGCCCCTGCTCTGGCCGCTATGTGGCCCCTGCTCTGGCCGTTATGTGGCCCCTGCTCTGGCCGCTATGTGGCCCCTGCTCTGGCCGCTATGTGGCCCCTGCTCTGGCCGCTATGTGGCCCCTGCTCTGGCCGCTATGTGGCCCTGCTCTGGCCGCTATGTGGCCCCTGCTCTGGCCGCTATGTGGCCCTGCTCTGGCCGCTATGTGGCCCTGCTCTGGCCGCTATGTGGCCCCTGCTCTGGCCGCTATGTGGCCCCTGCTCTGGCCGCTATGTGGCCCCTGCTCTGGCCGCTATGTGGCCCCTGCTCTGGCCGCTATGTGGCCCCTGCTCTGGCCGCTATGTGGCCCCTGCTCTGGCCGCTATGTGGCCCCTGCTCTGGCCGCTATGTGGCCCCTGCTCTGGCCGCTATGTGGCCCTGCTCTGGCCGCTATGTGGCCCCTGCTCTGGCCGCTATGTGGCCCCTGCTCTGGCCGCTATGTGGCCCCTGCTCTGGCCGCTATGTGGCCCCTGCTCTGGCCGCTATGTGGCACTGCTCTGGCCGCTATGTGGCCCCTGCTCTGGCCGCTATGTGGCCCTGCTCTGGCCGCTATGTGGCCCCTGCTCAGGCCGCTATGTGGCCCCTGCTCTGGCCGCTATGTGGCACTGCTCTGGCCGCTATGTGGCCCTGCTCTGGCCGCTATGTGGCCCCTGCTCTGGCCGCTATGTGGCCCCTGCTCTGGCCGCTATGTGGCCCCTGCTCTGGCCGCTATGTGGCACTGCTCTGGTCGCTATGTGGCCCCTGCTCTGGCCGCTATGTGGCCCTGCTCTGGCCGCTATGTGGCCCCTGCTCTGGCCGCTATGGCACTGCTCTGGCCGCTATGTGGCCCTGCTCTGGCCGCTATGTGGCCCTGCTCTGGCCGCTATGTGGCCCCTGCTCTGGCCGCTATGTGGCCCTGCTCTGGCCGCTATGTGGCCCCTGCTCTGGCCGCTATGTGGCCCTGCTCTGGCCGCTATGTGGCCCCTACTCTGGACGCTATGGCACTGCTCTGCTCGCTATGTATTGCATGAGTGCTTATGCAACAAATTAAATAGTGATAACCCGACATTTTTGTATGCAACAAATTTGATAAGATATACTTAAGAGATAATAAAATAATCTGCTTATCTTCCATATATTATAAGGAAGTACTAAACAATACCAGTGCCCTGAAAGTAATTATATAATGTTGCTATGATATATATTATAGAAGGAATATACAATAATGTTTTTAAAGGGATTAATAATCAGAAAAAACGGATTTGCTATTCATATTCTGAAAACAAATCTCGCCTGTGCACGTTTTCACAAACATAAATTAAGTTGGGTGTATGGCAGAACAAAAATGTATTTATTTATGTAATATGGAAGGCAACTTTTAACAATGCTAATATTATGGAACAAATATATTATTCAAAGCCAAATTTTTGTTTTATGCGGTGGCCACAATGCCACAAACAACGGTTAAATGAAACAAAATTAAGGATTTTTGTTAAATCAGACGAACTTAGTCATCTGATTCGTTAGTCAGATGTTAGTCATCATTTGTTAGTCAGATAAACTTTGGGATAATTATTCGATTTTTTACGAATAACTCCAGAGAATTCTCAGTTATACAATAGGCAAAATATCAAATCTTATATGTTAATATTTTAAAATATTATTTAAATTTAATACTCAAAAAGTACCCAACTCATAATAGTTATGCTAAAATAGTAATAATCTTATTACAGTGTGACTTTAGACAAAACATATATTATACCAAGAAATCTCTGCTACGCATAAGAACAGAAAAGCGTGACCAATTGTAGTCTCTTGTAGTATAGTTTAAACGTTACAGCGAATTATATGCATGAAGCGAGGTAGTGAAACGGGGCGGGTCGGGACCGTAGACTTGCGAAAAAATATTCGCGTTATCCTGCGAGATGGGGACTTGTATTACCACTGCTACCTTATTCAATCTTGTGTTGTTGATATCCTCAAAATGCATCCGGAGTCTGCCAGTGCAGACCGCTTATCACATGCCTCTGTATGACTAACCATCCTGTGTGATGGGGATTTTATAGCATCACCTAGTTAGCTTTTTTTGACACACTGTACTCCACTTCATATAGTCTAGGGTAGCTGCACTAATGCAGATGTACCTCATAACTTAATAAAAAAAAAAAAAAAAAAAATTCTTGCTAACTTTCGGCTGCACTATGAAGCTATTAATACAGGCTATTGATCACATGGTACGACTAACCATCCTGGGAGATAGGCATTATTTAGCATCACGTAGTTAGCTCTTAACACACTATGTAACCCTTCTTATGGCGAAATACCTGAACATGCTAAAAAAAATGAGATCGAGATTAGCGAGAAAATTTAGACTTACACACAAACACACTAGAATACAATACAATACCTGTGATAAAATATAACTTTCCATTGCTGCATATTTTCAGCAATGGGAAAAATCTATTAAAAGATCTCACCAACGTCTCAACCTGGGAGGAAATGTATATATTTATCTCTCAGAATGTTCGTCAATATGTTTATTATTTGTGATGCAGACGATGAGTCACAATAACGTGGCTAAAGTAAGTTGACCAGACCACACACTAGAAGGTGAAGGGACGACGACATTTCGGTCCGTCTTGGACAATTCTCAAGTTGATTGTGACTTAAGAATGGTCCAGGACGGACCGAAACGTCGTCGTCCCTTCACCTTCTAGTGTGTGGTCTGGTCAACTATTATTTGTGATGTGTGTGTCTATATATGTATGAACACGTTGTACTGAACGGGGTGAGAATAGCTTGAGCTACCTCATCCCTTTGTGTGTATTTTACCTCAATAAACGTATTTCAGGTTCAACGTCTCGACCCAAACCTCACTAAACTTACCGTAGACGTTGAGCTTGGCGGTGTGGGAGGCGGACCCCGCCCTGTTGGCGGCGATACAGGTGTAGGCGCCCCCGTCCTCCGCCCTCACGCCCGT
The DNA here is from genome assembly GCF_040958095.1 of Procambarus clarkii. NCBI lineage: Eukaryota > Metazoa > Arthropoda > Malacostraca > Decapoda > Cambaridae > Procambarus > Procambarus clarkii. Next base: position 27,336,398 of record NC_091180.1, read on the forward strand.
CAGGTTGACGTGGCTCACCACCGCCCCGCCCATCCCCACGTACTGACCCACCACCAGCCTGTTGGTGCCAGCGGGAAGGGAGGTGATGTAGTCGCTGCGAGTAGGTCAGTTGGTCGGAGAGGAATGGGGAAGAGGAATAGGGGTGAAGTGGAACAGGCAGAAATGCAGATTGTGTGTGTGTGTCCAAGTGACTATCTTTGGTCGCAGAGGGGAGGAAGGATGTGAAACATGATATGGAAACCTGAATGAAGTTGGGGAATAAGCGGAAGTAAGATAGGTGAACGTAAATAGGTAGGGAAGGAGAGAGAGAATATTGATCACAGTGAGAGAGAGAGAGAGAGAGAGAGAGAGAGAGAGAGAGAGAGAGAGAGAGAGAGAGAGAGAGAGAGAGAGAGAGAGAGAGAGAGAGAGAGAGAGAGAGAGAGAGAGGGGTGATCACAGCTCGGGAGGAGGACAGTGAGGGAGGAGACCTCACTCTGGGAGAGGGCTGAATACAGCAAGTCAAGAGTGTATTCATACGGTTCACCTCAGAGACGGGGAGAACCAGGTGGGATACACGCACCAGTGTCAGATATCCTCACTAACACTCAAAGAAAACCAATTAAATTCTCTGCCAAAGAAACCAATGATTGCTGTGTGGTAACGAGTGGAGTAGAAATACATCACACGAGATGCTGATGACTACATATATATATATATATATATATATATATATATATATATATATATATATATATATATATATATATATATATATATATATATGTATATATATATATATATATATATATATATATATATATATATATATATATATATATATATATATATATATTATTTGCAGCTTTTGGTGGTGTCGAGTGATAGTATCTGCCCTGAAAATAGACTTATGAACGGAACCGAAATTCTATTTCCCTTTTCCGGCTGGTGGCGGCATCAATCACCTCTCGTGGAGTATACGTGAAGCTCCCGGAGAGGAATCCCAATGTATTGGTAGTTGGGAGGTAGTTGCAGCTTTGTTAGATAAAGCGGAGAGGTGAAAATCATATTGGTGTTGGGTCTCTCCTTCAAATGTGGTAACATTTCCTGGTACTATGTGCCAATACCACATTGCCATTTAGGTACTATGTGCATGCTACATTGTTGCTCTGATACCACAACGTCTCGAAGTGACATCAGGCAATAACGCCACATAGCCACAACATTGATGGCACTACCACACAACCCTCCACCACAATAAACTCTAGCGTTGCCATCCAATTTCCGTTCAAAAAACGCCCGTAGACTCTACAACACACTCGCTCTCAAAGCAGCAAATGATATTACCTGAGCCCACATGGATTTCAGGTTCCACGACACGGTCTAAGCCCTGATTGGCACCACTGGCAAGTCTAAACACAACGCCTTCACGCAATTAAAAAAAATCTCAAGAGATAAGCCATATAACGACAATACTGACTGACACAGTTACTGACTCGATGTAATGAAAACACTTAAAAAACTCCATGTACACAGACGCCGCCATACACTCAGACACAAGGAGAGAGGAACAGACCCACACGCAGAGCGGGACGGCCTACCCCACCCTATACACACACACACACACAGACACACACACACACACACACACACACACACACACACACACACACACACACACACACACACACACACACAGACACACACACACAGACACACACACACAGACACACACACACAGACACACACACACACAGACACACACACACACAGACACACACACACACACACACACACACACACACACACACACACACACACACACACACACAGAGGGTGGGATCTAACCAACCAGGAAAATGTCCTGCAGGGCAACCATTGTCATGGAGAGTTATGGTTATGACCAGCAGTTCACCCCCATCTCTACTGCCACCACGAGAGTATCCTATCGTTATTAACAGGCTCTCTATGGCCGCTATCCTTAGTCACGCGCCTCTCCTTGCGTCCTCCTCACCCTATCCAACCCCCCCACTAACTCTAGCCTTAAAACCATGCGTTAAAGGCACTCCTTTCCGCATTTTTATGCATATCTTTTAATGCTAAAAATGTCCCATACACAACACTGAATTGCGGTTACGACAACGCGCGAAAACATACACAGGAGTACCAACATCATCATTAACCCTATAGTAAACACTGCACCTTGTTAGATAATAAAACTGACAAGTATTTGAACCAATCGGTTCTTTAATGGCTCAGGTAGCATAATTATAGTTATTACCAGCGTTAACTGACCTGTCATGTTGCGGGAGGGGGAAGCCATCAAGAGTCCAGGAGACGTGAGGGGTTGGTGCCCCTGACGCGATACATTTTAAGCTCACTGAGGGGCCCGGCTGCAACGTCTGACTTATGAAGCGATATTCCAGTACCGGCGCTGAGTCTGTAGGGGGAGGTATGCACGCTTATAGCTCCAATATATGCCAATGAAACATTAAAATACATACATATTATTGAAGTTAATAAAGTAAGCAATATCCACACAAGGCACCAAGCCGGGAAGGCTATGTAGCAGCAGTTAATACAGGATACATATGAGTTCTTCAAGACCTGAATTATCCCCCAGATTGTTCATTAACGCTTAGTATTAGTTACAAGATAGTTCGTTAAAATCTGTATTACTCAACAGATAGTTCGTTAAGATAAGTATTAAACAGACTGTTCGTTACACAGCCAGTTCTCTCAAGTTGTCACAACGGACAAAAAACGCTGTACTAACACACCCGAACTTAACATAACCGAGCAACACCTAGCATAGAAAACGTGAATGTTTTCGAACCGCTGTGATATATAATACATCATATTTTGATGATTTATAATACATCATATTTGATGAATTATAATACATCATATTTTGATGATTTATAATACATCATATTGTGTCTGTTTGGAATTTGGACGTCAAAATCCGCCGTGTTATACGAGAGGAAAGGCTGCGTTTAGACTTGTATTGACCAACACACAGAACTCTCGTAAGATCTTCACTCGTAGAGTGAAGATCGTTCTGTTATACTCAAGAACAAAATAAATTGACCCAAATACTCACTTCCACCTTCAAACGTGAGATATGTAAAACAGACCCATGCAAAATAGTTTTACATGTGTTATAAAAAATGTTGAAATGTAGCAAAATAGGAATATTTTCTGCTAGATTTTTGGAGAAAACCTTCATTTCTCTCTCGTTTCTGATTGTGAAATGTAAACATTAGAGACCCGTGTGAATGGTAGTTTCAAGCATGGTTCAAACACCGGTTTCATATGTATGTGTACGAACACACACACAAAATAAATGATAAAGAAGATATACAAACCTCGATCAGCAGCAACAGCAGCTGCAGGTGTCTAAGACAGAGGTGGAGAAGCTGGTTGGAGGTCTTCGAACGAGCCCATCTCCTCTTTACTATGCTAAACAGCCAATTACCTCCTCATTTACACGCAGGAACAAAAACCCGCACCAAACTAAAGCCTCATTATCCCAAGACGTTAGAAACCCCAGGAAACCTTCCCAGGCTTTTTTGTAGGGCTAGATAAATGGAGAGAGAGAGAGAGAGAGAGAGAGAGAGAGAGAGAGAGAGAGAGAGAGAGAGAGAGAGAGAGAGAGAGAGAGAGAGAGAGAGAGAGAGAGACAAAAAACATTCCCTCTAGATAATGAACAAGAGCTCATTCACTCTATGAAGTTTAGAAATGAGTTCACAGGTGTAAGTAAGATGTAGCATAGTTTACATAAGATGGTTAGGCTCCATCTCAAGGCGATATACTCGCTACATAGCCACCAGACCACAACAGACTCAACACAAAAAAATCACAAACTGCACAATATTATCTCTCCTGATGACGTTAAATATGTTCTTATATATTTTTCTTATATATTCTCCCTGCACCTGGAAAAAGGTTGCTCTATTGGTGTGCCGAGTCGACTAAATTAAATATTTATATCTTACTTAACACACTGCCAAAGGTAATTGTTTTTCCTGATGGCTTCGAGAAGCTAATTACATGTCCGGATTTTTTTTCTCGAAAGTAATTAATTTTCTTCATGCCCTGGTGAAATTATAGCGGCACCCCGATGATTGGGGAGAGGAAGAGAAGACGAGGAGAAGACGAGGGGGGATGAGGACGATGAGGGGAAATGGGAAAAGGGGAAATGAACGAGGAGGAAGTGGACGTAGTGGAAATGGACATAAAATAATAAATGGGACAAAGAGGAATTCTTAATAATTCCCGTTGCCGGGAGAGGAACCCTGTACTTAGGTATACTCAGGTGCCCCTTCCTACATAAGTAAGATTTAGAGTCTCAGTTGAGTATCAGGTAGGTACTCCGAAGAACTGTTTTTCTTATTGTGAGCATCCATGGCCTGGTTGCTAGAGTGACGGTCTCATGTACTTCAGACACAACCCCCCACCCCCACCCTCCTCCCTCATATCATCACATCTCTTCAGTTCTCTCTGACATCTCTTCTCCCCTTCTGCCCCTCCTCCTCCCCCCCCCCCTCCTCCCCCGCATCTGCCCTCCATTTAACCGGACTAGGGCGCCGTGTATCGTGGATTATTGATCTGACTGTCGTAGTGGCCAGCGTTGTAGTGCCGGAGTTGTGTGTGGGGGTCTCTCTCTCTCTCTGCGTGCGCACACACACACACACACACACACACATGGTGGAGGTATGACGTGGTGGAGGCAGACTCCAATACACAGTCTCAAATGTAGATTGGACAGAGCCCAATAGACCCAGGAATCTGTACACCAGTTGACAGTTGAGAGGCGTCACCAAAGAGCCAGAGCTCAGCTCCCGCAAGCACAACTAGGTGAGTAAAACTAGGTGAGTACACACACACACACCGTGTCATCCAATACGTCAATATCGTACTCTCACTACACGTGTGTGTGTGTCACGTCCCTTGTAAAATGTTTTACGAGAGGGTCAGTAGGCAATTCTCTCCGCATAAGAAATGTCTGGGGAAGAAAAGCCAAATGCGAGAAATTATATTGTAAATTAAATTATTTGTATTCTTGCCTCCAACCCAAGTCTCTCCCTGTCTCTGTCTCTCTGTCTCTCTCTCTGTCTCCCTGTCTCTGTCTCTCTGTCTCTCTCTCTCTGTCTCTCTCTCTCTGTCTCTCTGTCTCTCTCTCCCTGTCTCTGTCTCTCTGTCTCTCTCTCTCTGTCTCTCTGTCTCTGTCTCTCTGTCTCTCTCTCTCTGTCTCTGTCTCTCTGTCTCCCTCTCTATACTCCTGTAATGGAGGTTAGATACTGAAAAATGCACGTCTCTTCTGACAGTGATTGATATGAACGAGGCTCTGCGTGTCAGTCAATTACTGATGCTATCTGGCCACGCTTTAGACACAGGATATTAATTTCCAACCATTTACCATCTCTACAACTATATTGATAATGTCGAACTTAATCAACGGTACGTATGCATGCTTTTGGCTACTGAGATAGGTTAAACAATATATATATATATATATATATATATATATATATATATATATATATATATATATATATATATATATATATATATATATATATAAACCACCACAGCTCTACCACTCCTCTTCCTAATTTTAGTAAAAGCTTATTGATGAGTCGTAAATATTGGATGAAAGTTAGAGCAGAGATAAAAAATTTACACCCCTTTCATAACCCCCCCCCTTCTCTCCCCTCTCACTCCCCTACTCCACAGACAACCCCACAAACAGAGCACCAACAATAACAAGCTGCTTGAACCTGAGAGAGTGCCACAAACAACAGCTCGACGGGAAGCAGTCTAACTGATCAAACAGCGAGGAGCTCAAAGAATCTCTCACCCTCCGATCCGCGGCACACTCGCAAAGATTACTCCATCCGGCCAGACTCCCGCAGAGATCTCTCCATCCGGCCAGACCCCCGCAAGCAAAGACCGCTCCATCCGGCCAGACCCCCCGCAAGCAAAGACCGCTCCACCCGGCCAGACCCCCCCCCCCCGCAAGCAAAGACCGCTCCATCCGGCCAGACTCCCCCCCCCGCAAGCAAAGACCGCTCCACCCGGCCAGACCCCCCCCCCGCAAGCAAAGACCGCTCCATCCGACCACACCCCCCCCCCGCAATCAAAGACCGCTCCATCCGGCGAGACCCCCGCAAGCAAAGACCGCTCTATCCGACCAGACCCCCGCAAGCAAACACCGCTCTATCCGACCAGACCCCCGCAAGCAAAGACCGCTCCATCCGAGCAGACCCCCCCGGCAAGCAAAGACCGCTAAATCCGACCAGACCCCCGCAAGCAAACATCGCTCCATCCGACCAGACCCTCGCAAGCAAACACCGCTCCATCCGAGCAGACCCCCGCAAGCAAACACCGCTCCATCCGCCCAGACCCCCGCAAGCAAAGACCGCTCCATCCGCCCAGACCCCCGCAAGCAAAGACCGCTCCATCCGCCCAGACCCCCGCAAGCAAAGACCGCTCCATCCGACCAGACCCCCGCAAGCAAACACCGCTCCATCCGACCAGACCCCCCGCAAGCAAACACCGCTCCATCCGACCAGACCCCCGGCAAGCAAAGACCGCTCCATCCGACCAGACCCCCGGCAAGCAAAGACCGCTCCATCCGGCCAGACCCCTCCGGCAAGCAAAGACCGCTCCATCCGCCCAGACCCCCGCAAGCAAAGACCGCTCCATTCGCCCAGACCCCCGCAAGCAAAGACCGCTGGAGCCTTGAAGATAGATGGAACCGGAGGAGAGCGAGGAGGCCGCCAGCCCGGGTGGACCGAGAGATGGATAGCTTCCTGCAAATTTATGGAGTTTAATCCTGATGGGAGGTAATTCCCTGTTGAATTTTTTGGTGAGTATAAAATGGGGGTTTTTGTTTGCTTTCAACTAATTTGTTTCCGGCGTATCACACTGTGTTGTGTGCTAACTTCTGCGACGGGTTCAAATTCCTCTATACGGTGTACTGGGTTTTGAAGAGCATTAAATACATTTTAAAGGGTGTACTCTAAGTATTTTCCTGTGTGTTCGTGCGTTGAATATGGGTGTATGTGCGTTGAGGATGGTTGTATGTGCGTTGAATATAGGTGTATGTGCGTTGAAGATGGGTGTATGTGCGTTGAAGATGCGTGTATGTGCGTTGAAGATAGGTGTATGTGCGTTGAAGATGGGTGTATGTGTGTTGAAGATGGGTGTATGTGCGTTGAAGATGGTTGTATGTGCGTTGAATTATATTATATACATAAACATAATATAATACATTATTATACATAAACATAATATAATACATTATTATCGCAGTCAATATTATTTCTAAGATTGCTTTCAGTCACTGTGAAGGTCACCACTACAATGGTCACCACTACAATGGTCACCACGAAGTCCCCATCATGGTGACTGTGGGGGTGTTGACCTTCAGAACAGGAGATGGGGGAGTGTGCTATCTATGGGACCGGGGCTATCATCGCTATCCTGACGTCTTGGGAAATAGGCTCTGGCTGGGGTTGACAGCTACATCACCGCCAAGAAAAGTCCGGTGGGGTCACCCCTGTGAGCAGTGGGTGAGAGAGGGGGTGGAAGTCGCCCTGTGAGTCAAAGCTCATTCCCCCCGCAAGCACAACTTGGTGAGTATAGACAGAGAGAGACAGACACCCAGAGACAGGCACAGACAGACGCTGACACAGAGACAGAATGCCATACTCAGGAATACTGTATCGTGTGGTAACAGTGTCAATAAGGATCATGAGGATACCTCAGATCACTACTGATATACTAGCCACACATAAGTGATATACTGATATACCAGCCACACACACACACACACACACACACACAAACGACCACACGCCGAGGCACGCAAGAGCACCACACACACGCACGCAACTCACAATAAGAACAGCGGAAATGAGTAGAGGAGAATAACTGGGGGAAGAGGGGTAAACAGGAGTAGACCAATTGTGAAGTGAGAAATGAGTAGAGGCAGGGAGAGAAACAGGGAGATAAGAGAAGGAGGGAGGGAGAGAAACAGGGAGATAAGAGAAGGAGGGAGGGAGAGAAACAGGGAGATAAGAGAAGGAGGGAGGGAGAGAAACAGGGAGATAAGAGAAGGAGGGAGGGAGAGAAACAGGGAGATAAGAGAAGGAGGGAGGGAGAGAAACAGGGAGATAAGAGAAGGAGGGAGGGAGAGAAACAGGGAGATAAGAGAAGGAGGGAGGGAGAGAAACAGGGAGATAAGAGAAGGAGGGAGGGAGAGAAACAGGGAGATAAGAGAAGGAGGGAGGGAGGGAGAGAAACAGGGAGATAGGGAAGGAGGGAGGGAGAGAGTGAGAGGTAAAGGATAAGAGGAGACATGGATGGAAGGAGGGAGAGAGGGAAGGAGAGTGGATAAACAGAAAATATCAATAATGTACAATAACGTGACCCCCTCCTGCCGTTCCTAACGGGGGGGGGGGGTCAGGTCACACTTTCTCCAGGGTCATGTATACTGAGGCAGACACTACACCCTGGATAAGGGCACATACACCCTGGAAAAGGGCACATACACCCTGGATAAGGGCACATACACCCTGGATAAGGACACATGCACCCTGGATAAGGACACATACACCCTGGATAAGGGCACATACACCCTGGATAAGGACACATACACCCTGGATAAGGACACATACACCCTGGATAAGGACACATACACCCTGGATAAGGACACATACACTCTGGATAAGGACACATACACCCTGGATAAGGGCACATACACCCTGGATAAGGACACATACACCCTGGATAAGGACACATGCACCCTGGATAAGGACACCTACACCCTGGATAAGGACACCTACACCCTGGATAAGGACACATACACCCTGGATAAGGACACCTACACCCTGGATAAGGACACCTACACCCTGGATAAGGACACATACAACCTGGATAAGGACACATGCACCCTGGATAAGGACACATACACCCTGGATAAGGACACATGCACCCTGGATAAGGACACATACACCCTGGATAAGGACACATACACCCTGGATAAGGACACATACACCCTGGATAAGGACACATGCACCCTGGATAAGGACACATGCACCCTGGATAAGGACACATACACCCTGGATAAGGACACATACACACTGGATAAGGACACATACACACTGAACAAGATGGTGAGAATAAAGGTGTGAATGTCCCTTGAAAACCCACACTGATGAAGGCGAGAGAGAGAGAGAGAGAGAGAGAGAGAGAGAGAGAGAGAGAGAGAGAGAGAGAGAGAGAGAGAGAGAGAGAGAGAGAGAGAGAGAGAGAGAAAGAGAAAGAGAGAGAGAGAGAGAGAGAGAGAGAGAGAGAGAGAGAGAGAGAGAGAGAGAGAGAGAGAGAGAGAGAGAGAGAGAGAGAGAGAGAGAGAGGAGATGCGAGGGAGAGAGAGAGGAAATTAGAAATGGGAAAGAAGAGAAATATGACACGAGAAATCTAAAAAAAAATATGTGTATCAGAAAACGGGAACATATATACAAAGAGGGGACTATGGTGACAGAAAGAGAGAAATCCAATCTGAGAACGTGAGGACAAGGGCAGTATATACGATCGTCTCAAGTGTGGCAATGATAAAGATGTTTCGCTGAAGAGATACAAACACAGACCTTATTATTTTTACTGACAAAAAACATACGTCGCAGACAATTGTTGACTAAAAAAAAAGTATTTTTACAAACAGAGCTCACCATAAAACAAAACTCACAAACAAATACAACCAACGAACCGAACACGCCAAACAAAACACAAACACAACTCACACAAACACAACATACACACTCACAACTAAGCCAAAGCCAAGGCCTCCGTGGAAAAAGTCAACACATCGAAAAACAACTGAACAAATATTGTCAAAGGAATACAAGGGAATGTTTTCATATTTTTTCCCCACAGTAAAAACTGAGCACCGCTTCAGAATTCTTGGTCGTGTTCTTAAAATGTTCTTAGAGTGTTCTTAAAGTGGTCCTGTTCATCACCTGTTAATTGACGTGATTTACACACTTAAAAATGTTCAGTTCGGAGGCCGTGAAGGACTAGGTAGACGCTACCCAACTTGCTGTCGCTAAGAATACCAATACACACTCAAGTATGACTTCATACTTAAGTCCCAGCTGGACACAGAGATAAGATGAGCACGTGGTGACTTAAGATGTCGTACTTACCTTCCACGTGATCACAAAGACTCCAGCGTACACTTACTGATGCTTCGTGGTGGTTGTTCCGGCGTGCTGCGGTAGTGCTCTCGGTAGAGGTAGTAGTAGTAGTAGTAGTAGTAGTAGTAGTAGTAGTAGTAGTAGTAGTAGTAGTAAAGTAGTAAAAGTACTGGTGGTGGTGGTAGTAACTCAGGTAGAGAGAGAGGACATACTCTCACGTCAGTGTGTGAGTGAGAGGCTGACACATTGAGCTGACAGCCATGCCTCGGCCGACACAGCACAGTAATACACATATAGAGATCTGATCTTAACCCGACAGCTGACTGACTCATCTCACTATTGCTGCCAGCCTCCCACACCAGCCTCCTACGTCAGGATCCCACACCAGCCTCCCACACCTGCCTCCCACACCAGCCTCATACGTCAGGATCCCACACCTGCCTCCCACACCAGCCTCCTACGTCAGGATCCCACACCAGCTTCCCACACCAGCCTCCTACGTCAGGATCCCACACCAGCCTCCCACACCAGCCTCCCACACCAGCCTCCCACACCTGCCTCCCACACCAGCCTCCCACACCAGCCTCCCACACCTGCCTCCCACACCAGCCTCCCACACCTGCCTCCCACACCTGCCTCCCACACCAGCCTCCCACACCAGCCTCCTACGTCAGGATCCCACACCAGCCTCCCACACCTGCCTCCCACACCAGCCTCCCACACCAGCCTCCCACACACCAGCCTCCCACACCAGCCTCCTACACCAGCCTCCCACACCAGCCTCCCACACCAGCCTCCCACACCTGCCTCCCACACCAGCCTCCCACACCTGCCTCCCACACCAGCCTCCCACACCTGCCTCCCACACCTGCCTCCCACACCTGCCTCCCATGTCAGTTCTTCCCTATAGCAACGGCGGGAAATGAACCATCGACTCACAATCGGGAATCCCGAGTTCAACCCCCTGTCGGAACAGAAATAGTTCGGCTCGTTTCCTTTCATCTGATGCACCTCTTCCCCTACCAGTAAATAGTTACCCCTGGAGTTCAACAACTGTTATGGGGTCACATCCTGGAGGTCAGTAGTTAGTCGAGGACCTCGATAAACCAAACCACGGGAGTGGTTATGTCTATCCTACGATTAAAACAATCAAGTACACCCACGTCAATCATGTTAGCCGGTAATTTGGTCCATAAACAACCATCCAACTTATAAACCAATTTCCACCTAAGGGTTTCCTGAATCTAATCTTATCCAATATATATATATATATATATATATATATATATATATATATATATATATATATATATATATATATATATATATATATATATATATATATCGTCGCAAGCAAGTGTATATCAGATAGAATAATGAAGAATTATAAAAAACAATATCAAAAGATCCTATTTCGATGTTTACGAAAAAGATCATAAAAAGAAGATTAGACTAAAAATCGAACCCTCGCCCCCCAAAAAAAAATTAAATAGCTATAAACCCTTCTCTGTCTCTGTCTGGGCTGAAATCCCCCAATTAGCTAACGGAATACTGTGCACTAATTGGTTAAAATAATCCGGAATCCTGATTGGTTTGTCTAATTTAGATTCTAATTGGGCGGATCAGAGGAGTGTGCATGCTAACAAAAGCAGGCCGGCTTTGAGAGCACCCTGCAGCACAAAACATGTTCCGACCGGCTCTTGCAACGAGAGTGAGAGAGAGAGAGAGAGAGAGAGAGAGAGAGAGAGAGAGAGAGAGAGAGAGAGAGAGAGAGAGAGAGAGAGAGAGAGAGAGAGAGAGAGAGAGACAGAGAGAGAGAGAGAGACAGAGAGAGAGAGAGAGAGAGAGAGAGAGAGAGAGAGAGAGAGAGAGAGAGAGAGAGAGAGAGAGAGAGAGAGAGAGAGAGAGAGAGACAGAGAGAGAGAGAGAGACAGAGACAGAGAGAGAGACAGAGACAGAGAGAGAGAGAGACAGAGAGAGAGACAGAGAGGGACACTAACACCATCATAGCATGCCAGCCGGAGCCATACCCTGATCTGAAACTCTTCGTTCTATTAACGTGAAGACCACCATAGCTCCTGGGCTCGGCAGCAGCTAGGCGGGCGCCCTAGAGTGCCACAGCCCTCCCATCGTGTGCACTCAAGGAGTAACTCGCCACACTCACGGGCTAATATGATGACTGACAAGCAGAACGGAACCTCGAGTTGAAAATCTATAACACTCTCTCTTCTTGAGGCTCCGCCCTGACCAATAACTCCATTGTACATTAACACGCCTTTACCAAATTCAGGTTTTACGAAACCTCTACATCTTGTCACAATCATGGCGGTATATTTTGTATTTATTAAACGGAGAGCTTGGAAATGATACTGTTATTGTAGGCAATCTCGTTGAATTTAGGAGAGCATAAATTGTTTCGTAAATACAAACTAATCCGCCTTGAGTGACGAAAGATATATAGGTTTCGTACGTAGACACTTAAGTGCTTGTTAAATACTTACCCAGATCTTGAATATATAGACAAGTTGCTAATATGCGAGAGAGAGAGAGAGAGAGAGAGAGAGAGAGAGAGAGAGAGAGAGAGAGAGAGAGAGAGAGAGAGAGAGAGAGAGAGAGAGAGAGAGAGAGAGAGAGAGAGAGACACAGAGAGAGAGAGAGAGAGAGAGAGAGAGAGAGAGAGAGAGAGAGAGAGAGAGAGAGAGAGAGAGAGAGAGAGAGAGAGAGAGAGAGGGGGGGAGAAAGAGATGGGAAAGAACGAAGAGAAAGAAAAGAAAGGGACGAAGAACGCGAACAAAGAAGAGGAAGAAAGAATAAATTAGGATTTATGAGAAGAGAGGGAAAAAGAGGAGAAGGAGGGGGAAGGGATAAGGAGTGATAAAGAGGAGACGACCAGAGAGAATAATTATGACCGAGAGGAAGGCAAGGAAGGGGAACAAAGGAGGGAATAAGAGAAGGGGAAAGTGGATAAACTAATATTTAAAGGAGAGAGGGAGGACTGAAGCACAGTCAAGGAATGAAGGGGAGTATGAAGAATGGCAACATGGAAAAGGGGAATCGTGGAGGGAAGACGAGGGGTGATAGGAAGGGGGAGGGGACAGAGAGAGAGAGAGAGAGAGAGAGAGAGAGAGAGAGAGAGAGAGAGAGAGAGAGAGAGAGAGAGAGAGAGAGAGAGAGAGAGAGAGAGAGAGAGAGAGAAATAATAATAAAGTAGGGCAGGGGTGCAGTGTATTCCTGTAGAGGGCGGCTGAGGAGGGCTGCAGAGGAGGGCTGCAGAGAAGGGCTAAGGAGGGCTGAGGAGGGCTGAGGAGGGCTAAGGAGGGCTCTTTTCATCTCCTCATATTCCTTCCAGGAATTATACTGTCATATTGGCTTAGCACTTCCTCCTCATAATGACCTTCCTTCATTACTAACAGCTCAACTAAGCAACAGGAGCACATCTGTAACCACGCCTGTTTGGTAATTATATAGATATATCACATTAAAAATAATTGTTTCCATGTATTGCAACGCTGTGACTTTTCATGCAGTGAACAATGCTCTACACAAAAGCATTCAAACACATAACAAAAGCACCAAGTAAAATAATAGACAGTATGGTGTATTAAAAAGAAAAAAAGCAAATTCTCGTTTTATATAGTGTCAGCATCGGATCATAAAACGACACGCTAATCACACAAAGCTGATTGATCAAAGCTGAGGAGTCGTAGACCTCTATGAACTGTTAAACAACTTAAGAGCACTTAAAACATCTTAAACCAGCATAAGAAACTAAAAACCATTTAAGACAACTTACGCTGACTTAAAAGAACTTAATACCAATTAAAACAATCTAAAACTTAAAAGAACCTAAATAACCTGAAACTAATGAATACCAAATCACAGAGAACATTGTAAACTCGTTAACTGGTCCATAATCGTTAAAAAGAATTGCACCAGAGTAGATGTTCTTCCAAGCGTGAACATGTTAACATTGTTCTCGCTAAATTAATCCTTAGCGAGTACAGTAAATATTAACATAGTAGGGGAAATTTTTTTCATAATGTCAGCTGATTTTTTTAAAAAGAAAAATTGAAATTCCACCAGTGAACGCTCTCTCTCTCTCTCTCTCTCTCTCTCTCTCTCTCTCTCTCTCTCTCTCTCTCTCTCTCTCTCTCTCTCTCTCCCTCTCTCTCTCTCTCTCTCTCTCTCTCTCTCTCTCTCTCTTGTCTTGAGATAAGACTGTATTAATAGTTTTCTTGATCAAATGATGCTTGGCCGATAAGGGACGTATTAGGAGACAGCGCCAGGCCATTACGACTATATAGCACTGAGAAGGGGTCAGGATAAGGATTTGGGATGGGACGGGGGGGAAGGAATGGTGCCCAACCGCTTGGACGGTCGGGGATTGAACACCGACCTGCATGAAGCGAGACCATCGCTGTACCGTCTAGCCCAAGCGGTTGTGCTTGACCGATAATAAAGATAAATATATACCCAACCGCCAGGTAGAAAGGCGGGGTCCAAGAACTAACATCTCAAGCGCCCGTGTGCAACTCTATTAAAATGATATAGCCGTGCCTACCCCTCATAATACTTATGAGTATTATGTATGTCGAGATCATATCTCCTCGGGTTCTTCTGTCTTCCAAGGGAGCGAGGTTTAGTTCCCTTGGTATTTCCTTGTAAGACGTACTTTTATGTTCTGGCACAAGTTTGGTACTTGTGTCTACAGGAGTGAGTCTCAGCTCTTGGGCCCAGGCCCGTAGCTATTGCTTATCTCAAGAAAATGACACTCATTTTACACATTGTGATAGATAAGCAGCATGAACAACCCCCCATAACAACTCACCATAACAACCCACCATAACAACCCACCATAACAACCCACCATAACAACCCACCATAACAACCCACCATAACAACCCACCATAACAACCCACCATAACAACCTCACCATAACAACCCCCCATAACAACCTCACCATAACAACCCCCCATAACAACCCACCATAACAACCCACCATAACAACCCACCATAACAACCTCACCATAACAACCCACCATAACAACCCACCATAACAACCCACCATAACAACCCACCATAACAACCCCCCATAACAACCCACCATAACAACCTCACCATAACAACCCACCATAACAACCCCCCATAACAACCTCACCATAACAACCCACCATAACAACCTCACCATAACAACCCACCATAACAACCTCACCATAACAACCCACCATAACAACCCACCATAACAACCTCACCATAACAACCCACCATAACAACCTCACCATAACAACCCACCATAACAACCCACCATAACAACCCACCATAACAACCTCACCATAACAACCCACCATAACAACCCCCCATAACAACCCCCCATAACAACCCACCATAACAACCCACCATAACAACCCACCATAACAACCCCCCATAACAACCCACCATAACAACCCACCAGAACAACCCACCATAACAACCCACCATAACAACCCCCCATAACAACCCACCATAACCCACCAGAACAACCCCCCATAACAACCCACC
The DNA here is from genome assembly GCF_040958095.1 of Procambarus clarkii. Lineage (NCBI taxonomy): Eukaryota > Metazoa > Arthropoda > Malacostraca > Decapoda > Cambaridae > Procambarus > Procambarus clarkii. Next base: position 27,352,120 of record NC_091180.1, read on the forward strand.
ATAACAACCTCACCATAACAACCCACCATAACAACCCCCCATAACAACCCCCCATAACAACCCACCATAACAACCCACCATAACAACCCCCCATAACAACCCACCATAAGAACCCACCATAACAACCCCCCATAACAACCCCCCATAACAACCTACCATAACAACCCACCATAACAACCCACCATAACAACCCACCATAACAACCCACCATAACAACCCCCCATAACAACCCACCATAACAACCCACCAGAACAACCCACCATAACAACCCACCATAACAACCCAACATAACAACCTCACCATAACAACCTCACCATAACAACCCACCATAACAACCCACCATAACAACCCACCATAACAACCTCACCATAACAACCCACCATAACAACCCACCATAACAACCCACCATAACAACCCCCCATAACAACCCACCATAACAACCTCACCATAACAACCCACCATAACAACCCACCATAACAACCCACCATAACAACCCACCATAACAACCCACCATAACAACCCACCATAACAACCCAACATAACAACCTCACCATAACAACCTCACCATAACAACCCACCATAACAACCCACCATAACAACCCACCATAACAACCTCACCATAACAACCCACCATAACAACCCAACATAACAACCTCACCATAACAACCTCACCATAACAACCCACCATAACAACCCACCATAACAACCCACCATAACAACCCACCATAACAACCCCCCATAACAACCCAGCAGAACAACCCACCATAACAACCCACCATAACAACCCACCATAACAACCCACCATAACAACCCAGCAGAACAACCCACCATAACAACCCACCATAACAACCCCCATAACAACCCACCATAACAACCCACCATAACAACCCACCATAACAACCTCACCATAACAACCCACCATAACAACCCACCATAACAACCCACCATAACAACCCACCATAACAACCTCACCTCTTCCACTGACGCCCGAACAAAAGTTACCAACCAGCCAATCGGACCAAACCTGCCCAAGTAATAACCATAATTAAAGCCAAATGGTGGTCCAAAACCCTTCATTTGGGATACATTTTGCGAGTGAACGCTGATGGAAGGGGTCAGATGTGTTTACTGTCCTGTCCCCCTCTCACCCCCCCCCTTGCCCTCCCCCTTTCCCTTCCATTACACCGGTGTCATGGGACAATTTATCCTAATGATGGCAATGGTAGCCGTGCTCCTATGAATCCCCAATGGCAGTAATGGCAGCACTTAATGGGCCATCACCATGATTGTGGAGCCGCATGTGGGTATAATTTCTACTTGTCACATAACACTCTAACGAGTCTGATCCTTCATCTGCGCTACAGTTGAGGGCGGATAGTAGTATACATGTATACATGTATACAGGTATGTATGTATATATGTATGTATGTATGTATGTATGTATGTATGTATGTATGTATGTATGTATGTATGTATGTATGTATGTGTGTGTGTGTGTATGTATGTATGTATGTATGTATGTATGTATGTGTGTATGTATGTATATATGTATGTGTGTGTGTGTGTGTGTGTGTGTGTGTGTGTGTGTGTGTGTGTGTGTGTGTGTGTGTGTGTGTGTGTGTGTGTGTGTGTGTGTGTATATGTATGTATGTATGTATGTATGAATGTATCTGGCAGTCCGGTAGGCTCAGGAATCTGTACATCAGTTGATTGACAGTTGAGAGGCGGGACCAAAGAGCCAGAGTTCAACCCCCCGCAAGCACAATTATATGAGTACAATTAGGTGAGTACGTGGTGGAATGGTACACAATAGTCACGTTAGTCCATGTATACATACATGTTAGTACATGTATACATACATGTATACATGTATGTATACATGTATATATATCCTGCAATGATATCCTGGCAATCGTAACATGCAAACTATGGAGAGAATGGCAGGAAGAGAGGATTACACTGACTAATGCATCTATCAGAGCTTATCTGCTAGCCCTGGGGGGGGGGGAGGGAGGGAAGAAAGGGAACTATCAGAGGAAAGGATAAGGATTTGGGATGGGATGGAGAGAGGGGGGAAAGGAATGGTGCCCAATCACATGAGAGACACCAGGAGATTGGGGGGATATTGCATATACGTGGCTTTTAAGCCTCTACCCACCAAACTAGTCATATATATATCATCAAGCGACCGATAATCAATACATATTTCACTTTTCTATATCTATCTGCACGCTCGGGTACCTCATCATCCCTCCCAAGTGTAGTACACTTACTCCTTTACTCTACACTACACAGAGGGAAATAATAAAAAGCGGAGCAGTGTAAAGTGTCGTGTTTCGCTTTGAATTGGTGTCAGTGTCAATATTAAAACCTTATACCTGACTGGACGTCTGCGTCATCAAAATATATATATATACATATCTGGCTATCACCAGATAGCAGCCCACAAATAATTTACCTTGAGTAATGAGGCAGATAACACGTTTGAATTGGCTGAATGCCATAGTTGACGTGGATTAAGATTGTGATTGGCGGAGAGTGTGACTGCTGTACAGAGAGTAAGGAGGTGAAGGAAGAGGATTAGCATGTATAAAAGGGATTAATGATTGGTTGATCTTAATAAAGCACTTAAATCCTCATAGAATTAATTATGAGTCTCGATGAGGCGTGGGATTAAGATAAGGAATAAAGAGGAGGATAACGAGGAATAATTTTGATAATGACATAATTAAAGATCATTCAGTGAATAAATGGTGGAAGAGAAGAATAAAAGTGAAGGAGAGAGAATAATAAGAGAAGATTAAGAGGAGAGGAAGAACGCTTCCAATAACAACAACAACAACATACAAACAGATCAACAAAATATGCAAAAACAAACTCCAAAAATAAATAAATAATAAACATTTATTTGTTTACCTCAAATTCCAATCTTTGTTTTATGGGGTAAAAAATCTAACTTATCGTCGCTCTTTGGAACGTTGTGGAATGATAAGCGTTTGGGCCATAGTGGGCAATGGGGGGGGGGGAAGAGGGAGGGGAGGGGGGTTTGAAAGCAAGGTAATTAATTTAGTGCCACACCTGTTTAACTCTCAGGTGTGGCATAGGTCAACAAGGCACACATATGATAACGATGCAGGATATCTAGGAACAAGGACATATGAAAGGTCACTACAAATCTTGTGTGATATCTGAACCTTCGATATCATAATTATAGCACAGGTAATTAGGTAATCAGGAAGGTGATTACCATTTTTCCTTGTTCTATAATCAGGAAGGTGATTACCTGCGACATGACGGAGTGCACGAGGGAGCAACCTCTTCAAGCATCGGGGGATCGAACTCCGACCCTGCAAGAAGAGTAGCTCCACCGACAAGCCCAAGTACCTGCTCATACAATAAGCCAGTACTGCATCATACAGCCAAGACAGAACCTTCGGCCTCTTAGCTCAGCCGCAATACACCGCCGGCCCGTCCGGCCATACAACACAGGTGGTGTATTAAGTATACTTAAGAGCGTGCAGGAATATACAGGCCGCGCAGGGAGGTGTCTGCCCTGCTTACTCTACCTTACTTTTACGACCGGCTAATTCCCGCTCCTCAGCATTACAAGTCCTGGAGGCCGCTGTTCTCCTACTTTTAAGTATACTTAATACACCATAAGTCCTGGAGGCCGCTGTTCTCCTACTTTTAAGTATACTTAATACACCATAAGTCCTGGAGGCCGCTGTTCTCCTACTTTTAAGTATACTTAATACACCATAAGTCCTGGAGGCCGCTGTTCTCCTACTTTTAAGTATACTTAATACACCATAAGTCCTGGAGGCCGCTGTTCTCCTACTTTTAAGTATACTTAATACACCATAAGTCCTGGAGGCCGCTGTTCTCCTACTTTTAAGTATACTTAATACACCATAAGTCCTGGAGGCCGCTGTTCTCCTACTTTTAAGTATACTTAATACACCATAAGTCCTGGAGGCCGCTGTTCTCCTACTTTTAAGTATACTTAATACACCATAAGTCCTGGAGGCCGCTGTTCTCCTACTTTTAAGTATACTTAATACACCATAAGTCCTGGAGGCCGCTGTTCTCCTACTTTTAAGTATACTTAATACACCATAAGTCCTGGAGGCCGCTGTTCTCCTACTTTTAAGTATACTTAATACACCATAAGTCCTGGAGGCCGCTGTTCTCCTACTTTTAAGTATACTTAATACACCATAAGTCCTGGAGGCCGCTGTTCTCCTACTTTTAAGTATACTTAATACACCATAAGTCCTGGAGGCCGCTGTTCTCCTACTTTAAGGAACACAAGCACAATAGGGGAAACATTCTCAACATGGGAACTAATGGCTGAGGAAACACTATGCAACAAGAAGGGTTGTTGAACAAATCCACAAGGGCCGTGACGAGGATTCGAACCTGCGTCCGGGAGCATCCCAGACACTGCCTTAATCGACTGAGCTTATTTGATGCATCACGTTATTGTGATCTCTGTGTGTGAAGAAGGGTTGTTGTTTGTTGTTGATAAGATTCGCTACCTGGAACAATGAGTTCCAAGTAGCACGGGCTATGGTGAGCCCGTAGTCAACAAGAAGGGAGGGGTGGAAACTAGCAGGATAAACTAGCAGGATAAAACTAGCAGGATAAAACACCAAGTCATTACCATTATATAACTCTTGGAAGGGGTCAGGATGAAGATTTAGAAATAGGACCGGGGGGGGGGGGGGAAGGAATGGTGTCTAGCCATCGGTCGGGTATTGAACGCCGACCTGCATGAAGCGAGATACCGTACTATGCAACAAGAATCCCAGTACGGCAGTGAACGGAAGCAGTTTGATGTTTATATTTTAGAAAACAAAAAAAAGACGTGACCGTAATGAGTTCACGGCTTAATTACCACATTATTTATAACAACGTGCAGCTGGCAATATATCAACGACGGTTCGAGTCCCCCTCAATGCCCCAAATAATTTTCTCAATGCCAATAATAATAAATTTAAAAATAAAACAAAAAATACAATAATAATAATAAAATAAACAGTAAATAATAATATTACTACTGTATGCTACTGCTGTTGTCTTTGTTGCAATTGTTATGCTGATCAACACAACTGTTATAAGTGTCTTTGCAGAGCGAGTGCCAAGCTTCACAACAAGCACAAGACACAAGTGCTGTGATGGAGGTCATTTGCTGGCTCTTGGCTCATGTAATGGAAGTAATTATATGGACGACAATGAGAGAGTAACTCATGAATGAGGCATTATTTGTATACGTCAGTGTGTGTGTGTGTGTATCGTATACCCATGGATAATACGGTACATCCATGGCTAATGCGGTACATCCATGGCTAATACGGTACATCCATGGCTAATACGGTACATCCATGGCTAATACGGTACATCCATGGATAATACGGTACATCAATGGCTAATACGGTACATCCATGGATAATACGGTACATCAATGGCTAATACGGTACATCCATGGCTAATACGGTACATCCATGGCTAATACGGTACATCCATGGCTAATACGGTACATCCATGGATAATACGGTACATCCATGGATAATATAGCATACACATTATGAGGTAATTTTCATGCTCATTCAGGCCATGTGACATGCGTTATATTTAAAGTGGTTTGGCCTAATCTAACCTAACCTAATCTAACCTAGCCTAACTTGGCTCCTAATGGTCTAGTCAAACCAAGAAACCTGTCTACGTTCTTGCGTCAGTTACGCGGCGCTTTTAACTTTCAGTAAACAACAGCAATTGTAACGTCAGGGTGATTAGTGTAGAAGATTGATCGGCCTTAATAACCCTTCAGAGGTTGATTGGCATTACTAATCCTCCAGAGGTTGATTGGTCTTAATAACCCTCCAGAGGTTGATTGGCATTACTAATCCTCCAGAGGTTGATTGGCATTACTAATCCTCCAGAGGTTGATTGGTCTTAATAATCCTCCAGAGGTTGATTGGCATTACTAATCCTCCAGAGGTTGATTGGTCTTAATAATCCTCCAGAGGTTGATTGGCCTTAATAATCCTCCAGAGGTTGATTGGCCTTAATAATCCTCCAGAGGTTGATTAGCCTCAATAACCCCTCCAGAGGTTGATTGGCCTTAATAACCCCTCCAGAGGCTAATCATCTGTATCATATCTCAAGCTCAACCAGTCAATCTATTTCTGTATCTCTATAATTTTTTAATTTATAATCTGTCATTTATCCCGTTCCACCATTCCTTTCCCCCGTCCCATCCCAAATCCTTATCCTGACCCCTTCCCAGTGCTATATAGTCGTAATGGCTTGGTGCTTTCTTCAATATATATTAATAGATATATACATCCCGTTCACCATCTTCTAACGTGCTTCACTATCCACCCAGCCTCTTCCTCTCCTCCCAGAAGAGACATGATATATTCAGAGGAGAATTTACATAGTGTGAAAAGCTGCAAATGGGCACTCAGGTTGTGTAAGTGGCCCCAGAGAGCCACAATGTATATAGCATCCATGTAAGTAACTTTCTACCTGCCAGCCTGCCTCCACATAGCTTACTCCTCCTACCCTAACGCCCCCCCACTCCCTCAATCCTTCCCTTACTCCCTGCCCAACACCTAAACTTCCCCTTCTTCCCTCCCCACGAAGCTGATTTGGGAACCCAAATATCGTGTGCACTTCATCGTCTCCTTGTTCGAGTTTGAAGGTATTTCCCCGCTTACGGGGAAAAGAAGGGTAGACAGGAAGTTGGCGGGGAAGGTTTATGAGAGGGAGAGGTCAGGTAGGGAGGTGGAATGGTGGAAGCGGGGAAGAAAGAAGGAGGGAATGGATAAAGGAAGGATAAAGAGCACGAAGAGAAGGCAGTAGCAAGATAAGGGAGAACGGGAAGATGGCGCGGGGTAGGATGCAGGGAAGGTTTTAGGGGAAAAAGTGTGAACCTCGGGAAATTTATAAGCACGTGAGGGGAATATTGGCCCAGGCGTCAGGACTCATGAAGTAGGGGAAAATGGACGTATTTCAGGGATATTACAATGCTCTTTATAATAGAAGAAGGGAGAAGCAGCGAGCATTCACAAACAAAATAAATCGAAAAATTAATTGAAAAAACATTCAATCCTCAAAAATCAAACAAAATTTATGACTGAAAAACGAGGCTGAATAAATTTACACGTAAACTGTTGCATAGGCAAATTTATTCAGATAAAATTAACCTGAAAGGAAAAATTCGGAGGGAAGAAGAGAATGGAATAAACGTGTAACTAACGAATAAGGAATAAAACTCTTCTAACTACAAGATGTCAAAAATTGAGATCGTAAATCCAAGCCTGAGAAAATATATGGAGCAACCCGTGATAAATGGGAACATACGCAGATGAATAAATATCCTTAAGCGGAAGGCAGGATCATACATATACATCAAGGCGTAGGAGGTCAGGTCCATGATATACATACACATCACGGCAATGGAGGACAAGTTCGGATTATACATATACATTAAGGCAAGGAGGACAAGCCCAATTCATACACACATATACATCAAGGCATAGCAGGTCAGATCCATGTTATACATATACATCAAGGCAATGAACGACAAGCCCAGATTATACATATACATTTAGGCATGAAGGACAATCCCAGATCATACATATACATATTTATGCATGAAGGACGATCCTAAATCATACATATATACATTTATGCATGAAGGACAATCCTAGATCATACATATATACATTTATGCATGAAGGACAATCCCAGATCATACATATATACATTTATGCATGAAACGCAAGCCCAGATCATACATATATACATTTAAGCATGAAGGACTATCCCAAATCATACATATATATATATATATATATATATATATATATATATATATATATATATATATATATATATATATATATTTATGCATGAAGGACAATCCCAGATCATACATATATACATTCATGCATGAAAGGCAAGCCCAGATCATACATATATACACACATATACATCAACCCAGCAAACGACAAGCCCCCAAAAAGCCTCACATATCTTGAGCAGCAAAGATACGTCTTGCAAGGAGGATGCTGCAGCATGCTAAAGAACGTGAGCCTCCGTTGCAACGGGAGATGAATATGCAATAAACGTCGCACTTAAGAGTTCCTGCGGTCTGGACTCTTAACTCTCTTAAAGCTACAGATCGTAAACTAAAATTCACACACGATTGGTTTACGAGGCTGAGTAAAATGGTCCTTGTCACTGGGTATGATAGGGGCGATATTCAAGCGCTTCCTGGTCGGCTTGACCCTCCCTATGGGCATGTTTAATACAAACCAATTCTTTCTATATTGTATTTTATGCATGCATATATACATATATATATATATATATATATATATATATATATATATATATATATATATATATATATATATATGTATATATATAATCGACAATCGACTTGAGAATGGTCCAGGACGGACCGAAACGTCGTCGTCCCTTCAATTTCTAGTGTGTGGTCTGGTCAATATATATATAATAATTAATATTATTATTATAGAGCAATACAATATGTTCTATAATTATACAACAAATATATTGTATTGCTCTATAATTATTATTATTATTATTATAGAGCAATACAATATATTTGTTACACATGCCGTAGACGGTTCAGATATATGCAGAAACTACAGTTTAGAAAGAATTGGTTTGGAAATTGGAATCGAATTGGAAATTAATTATTTTTATTAATATTCAAATTGGTTTGAATTTAAATAATAATACTAATAATAACATCAATATTTTAATTATCCAATTATTTAAGATGAAAGAAGTCTTTAAATTTCTTTAAACCCTGGATAGAGTTTTGTGTGGAATGTCTTCATAGAGTCTTAATGCTAGGATTATACTCTATTAGTCGTCGTTCTAAGATTACTACTAGATGTCTTAGAGTCCAAATAAATGGGCAAAGTTTCTTTCACCCTGATGCACCTGTTCACCTAGCAGTAAATAGGTACCTGGGAGTTAGACAGCCGCTACGGGCTGCTTTCTGGGAGGGGGGGGGGGTGAGTGTTTCTTAGAGAGAAATATTTGTAGAAATAATAGAGGAAAAACAGATTGGTTAGAAAGGCGGGGTCCAAGAGCTAATAGCTCGATTCTGCAGGCACAAATAGTAAATACACACACACACTGGATTTACTCATCTCCAACTAGGTGAGTACACACTCACATTTCACTACACACTCACAACATCACACACACACTTCACTACACACTCACAACATCAACACAACACGCTTTAGTACACACTCATAACATCACACAACACACTTCAGTACACACTCACAACATGAACACAACACACTTCAGTACACACTCACAACATGAACACAACACACTTCAGTACACACACACAACACACTTCAGTACACACTCACAACATCACACAACACACTCAATAACACACTCACATCATCACACACACACTTCACTACACACTCACAACATCACACACAACACACTTCACAACACACTCACAACACCCTCACAACACCACACAACACACTTCAATACACACTCACAACATCACACAACACCCTCACAACACCACACAACACACTTCAATACACACTCACAACATCACACAACACACTCACAACACCACACAACACACTTCAATACACACTCACAACATCACACAACACACTCACAACACACAACACACTTCAATACACACTCACAACATCACACAACACACTCACAATACCACACAACACACTTCAATACACACTCACAACATCACACAGCACACTCACAACACCACACAACACACTTCACTACACACTCACAACATCACACAACACACTTCGCTACACACTCACAACATCACACAACACACTTCGCTACTCACCCATAACTTCAAAACACTCAGCTATAAAGCGCTGAAATTGGCTTTGGGTAGTAAAAACTACCCTGAATATTCATGGCATGTAAATACCGAGGAGCAGAAGTACCATAGTACAGCCTTAATGTCTCAGTGGTGGTGGGGAGTGTGTCAGTGGTGGGGAGTGTGTCAGTGGTGGTGGGGAGTGTGTCAGTGGGTGGTGGGAGTGTGTCAGTGGTGGGGAGTGTGTCAGAGGTGGGGGAGTGTGTCAGTGGGAGGTGGGGAGAAGAGTCAGGATAGTTGATACTGTTACCTAGTTAATCATACATTAGATAACTGTTCCTTTGACCAAGGTACAGTGAAATAAATGCTATCATCAAGAGGAGTCTCGCCCCTTCCCAGTGTCCAGCAGAGAGAGAACCTCAGTTTTAACAGAGTCAAAACTCCCGACAGTGCTGCATTTTCTTCTGACAGGATCACTGTACATCCTTGGGAGAATGATAGAGAGGTAGTGTGGGTCTTCACAAGTGTAGCAAACCTGACTGATACCTGTATCATCACACACACACACACACACACACACACACACACACACACACACACACACACACACACACACACACACACACACAGTGTTGGCGTGTGCCCTGCTCCAAACCGCTCGTCACATAATTTCCATGCAAATGTTCAATTTATGTTGATTGTCCATTAACCCTCCCTCCGGTCAAAAACGGCAGATTAATCCAGCTGTCGACAAGCCAAGACAAACCTTATTACTTCGTATCAAAGAGCTTGAATTCCTCTTGCGAAACGTTTGAGCGGGTAAGGACGATACGCCACGCACCTTATTTAAATAGGGGGGTGGGGGGGTGGGGGTGGGGGGGGGTGGTGGAGAGTGTAGGGCACAGTTTCCCTGTTACACACACACACACACACACACACACACACACACACAGACACACACAAACACACAGAGTGTTGAGTGGACCTCAGCACTCTGGATAAGAGAAAGAACAGGGGTGACATGATAACGACATACAAGATTAAGAAGAACTAACCAAGTACACAAAAGCACAATGCTCAAAATAAAGGAATATGAAAACAAGGGAACATAGATGGTAACTATGGAATCAAATGATTGACAGAAATAATAATAATAATAATAAGAGAGAGAGAGAGAGAGAGAGAGAGAGAGAGAGAGAGAGAGAGAGAGAGAGAGAGAGAGAGAGAGAGAGAGAGAGAGAGAGAGAGAGAGAGAAGGAGAGAAGATGAGAGAAACAACAAAGAGCAAAAAACTACGAAATAATCCTCTGAAATAAACGACAAGTTGCGACAAAGAACAGTTAGACCTGTATATAAAAAACAAAGAGAAAAAATATATATTCGCAAGACTAAAATATTCTTTCTCACTCTCACACTTTAGCTGAACAAATTATGAGTTATTTTTTCCCAAGACTGCATTAACTCTACCAGGTAAATTAACTTTCCTGGATTGGTGGGGTAGGGAGGAGGTGGTAGGGGGGAAGGTGGGGGATAGATTGGGATGGGGCTACGTTTCTTTATATTAACTACCCAGGTTCGAGTCTCTTTTTTTTTTTTTGCCACGGATGCCATCCAAACTCTTTATTAAACAGAGATGTTTTTAATAAAAATTCGTAACAATAATATTAAAATCAATAATAATAATAATAATAACAGCATCAGCAAACTAGGTCTATAATGAAGTCCTCACCACTAACTTGGAACTCGTAGTTCAAAGTCTTATCTAAAGTTAGAGAGAGATAACGCTGTACATAAACTTGATGACAGGCAAAGTTAAAACCGTCGCGAGTCTCAGTTTCTTTATCTCAGACGAAAATGACACAGAAATCTATGTTGGGGAAAAGGCTAGGTGAATGATCACTGGCCGGTCCAGAAAAGTCGGACAATGCTTCATTCACCCGAACCCCAAGAACACCTCGGGTGAGTGATCCTGCCTGATGGCATGAAGCATTACCGAACTGCTCATCCGACTAATGTTCATGAACCTGGACCTTCCTCTCGCCAGGGAGGTTAAAGAGACCATGGTTCGTGACCCCAAGACCCAAGACCAGAGACCCAAGATACCCCAAGACCCAAGACCAGAGACCCAAGAGACCCCAAGACCAGAGACCCAAGAGACCCCAAGACCCAAGACCAGAGATCCAAGATACCCCAAGACCCAAGGCCCAAGAGACCCCAAGACCAGAGACCCCAAGACCCAAGACCAGAGACCCAAGAGACCCCAAGACCAGAGACCCAAGAGACCCCAAGACCCAAGACCAAAGACCCAAGACCAGAGACCCAAGAGACCCCAAGACCAGAGACCCAAGAGACCCCAAGACCCAAGACCAGAGACCCAACAGACCTCAAGACCCAAGACCAGAGACCCAAGAGACCCCAAGACCCAAGACCAGAGACCCAAGAGACCCCAAGACATCCAGACTCTCCAATACACAAATGATGAGGCTGATCTTTGTGCAGTTAACAAACCTCACACACCACATACCCCTCATTTAGCTTCTCCTCAAGTCTCTCCCTCAGGAATAAACAGTCAAACAGTTACATATGTGACACAATATATACAAACATATGTGACAACCGGAGCCACGTTTCCTACACACGAACAATGCCGTTTCGACAATCTTATCACACGAAATATATACATCTATGAAAGGCCTTTTGGCAACTGATTGACGACCAAAACACACTAAAATTTCAATAATTCAAAAAAATTACAATCGAATAGCAATAACATTCAATAAAGGCATAGAATTCCAGTACTGCTACAGATACGTGAAAAGACAAAGTACAGTACCAAGGGTGCAAACTAGAATTTTAACTTCAACAAATGACGTGATAACAAGAAAATCTAAACATTCTTTTAAACGTGGCAGACATTGGCAGCTATACATCAATGTGGGGCTCTCATCCTAGAACAGAAAACAGCGCCCGCAATCAGCTGAACTAAAAGTGAAATAATTTCGCGACAATGACCTGAGAATCATGATTGGTATGAATATAAAACCAAGAAGATAATGAATGCCTGTTCGAAATACAACCAGCAGGGTATTAGAGTTGATATACAGAAGCGTTAGCAATATTCTCTAATTGATTACACTTAGATTAGATTAGATTACACAGATTAGATTAGATTAGATTAGATTAGCTTAGGTTACACAGCACAGTGTTGAACACCCTACTATATAATGGAAATACATTATCCCGAAGATATACACAGAAGCATTATTAACTTGATCCCTAACATCAGAAACCTCTAATGAAAACAGTAACTCAATTTACATTCACAAGAAAAAATCAAAGTAAGATACGACAGGATTGAAATGTACAAAAGAATTAAAAGGGCCTAAGAATGGGGGAATATAAACAGAATTATACAAATATCACCCAAATCACAACACTGAAACAATGGATTCAAACTGGAAGTTAAAGAACAAATCCACAAGGGCCGTGATGAGGATTCGAACCTGCGTCCGAGAGCATTCCAGACGCTGTGTAATGGCAGTTATAGGCTTAAACACCCAAGAAAGCACAGGGACATCTGGGAAACAAGTTACTATCATTATATTACAGACGAAACACACACACACACATATATATATATATATACACACACACACGTGTATGTGTTAAATTCTTTTACAATGTAATCATTAAGGCAAGTGTATAGTGTATACACAGACGAGGTTGTGTATCGGTATTTACCCGCATGCAACGTTAAAAAACAAAAACAGAACTCAAATTGATATGGACCCTTGTGCAACTGCTGCAATAAAACTGCAACAATGTTTCTGTGTACAGAGCGGCAGTCTATGCAACACAGCGCGTCATAACTCCCAACTGCTGGCGCTTAAAAGTTAAGCTTTGCATCCCAGATAAAGCATGGAAGCTTGTCAACAATACTTCCCCCCCCCCCCATGTCTTAAAGCAATGAAGCAAATACGGAAATGTTCATTAGTATGATAGATAGCACACATGTTATCTACATGTGTATGATAACACATGTTTTCTACATATGTGTTATTCACTATGTTTTTGTGTGTTAACACACACACATACACACGTGCGAACAAGCCTGAATGGTCCCCAGGACTATATGCAGTCTGGGGGTGTGAGTTTACAGATACACACATAATTAAATAATAATCCACAAAATCAAAGAAAAAAATAATTCGAGTGTTTTCTTATGGTACACAATGGAGGAGGCAAGCTTGGTTGAGGCATGGAGGAGGTGTGACCCACGCGGCAGCATCCTCACCAGCATCCGGAGATATATAGCTGACTCCATCTTAACTATCTCCGTGTCCCAGCATCCCGCTAGTGTTTGTGGTGGGAGACGTTATCTGGAGATGCTCTGGCTTACACCCGCTCCACCACCCACCCTAAACCCTTAGCAAATGGGTGGTTGCTATAAGGGTTTGCAACCCCTTCAAGCAACCCATTCTCATGCAAATCATCCACAAGCAACCTATAAGTTAGTGTCTGAGATTATCTTAGTACTTTACGCGCCTCTCTAACTCATTCACCCACGTATTGCAAATATTGGTGGATTAGAGTTAACTGGTGGAATATAATTCTACTTCCTCAAAGAAATGGCGCTACGTGATTCATCAGTGAAATGATTAGTTTAAGCATTGAGGTGATTTGAACCCCCAATCTCTCCTCATTGTTCCAATTGATTGTTTCACTGATGAATCATGTTAGTGTGAGTTCTTTGTGTATTTGAAGGGAGCGTAATGGTTGATGCCTAACACCACAGTGCTTGTGGGTTATGTGACAAACTTGTCCTGGCTTCAGTAGAAGCTTCTAGACGTCTTGTGGCTTCAGTAGAATACCAGGTTGTATAGCCTTCAGCATGTTGTGGTACAGGGGGTTAAGGTGCACGGCTGGGGGGTACAGAGATCACTAGTTCGAGTCCCATAATTGCTTCAGTTGATATCATCATAATTCAACTTGTTACCTACAATAGAATCGCTGTACCTAATTATAAATTACAATCTTACAGATGGCTAGTCAATTAAGTTTTAATATAATAGTATAAAACTACGAATATTCTTCAAAAAACCATTGAAAATTTGAGATGAAATTCTAATTATATGCGGAAAATACAAGCCCAAATTCTACAAGTCCTCGACGATCCGGATAAATGAAAACTCGGCCATAACCGATGGATCCGGATAGAATCCGACCACAATCCGTTATCAAAAACAAAACACCAGCTGCGTCCACTCTCGCACCGAATACTGAAAATTAAGTAAAAGTTTAAACCTTGCGTCAAAAGTGGACCCGAAAAGCCTCGGCCATATTTCAATTGAAACGAACACGAGGCCGCCAAACACAATGAATAAAGCGCATATGGAAATCCTGGTTGAATAGGGGGGGGCGGGGCGGGGGAGGGGGGTGTGTGTAAGTACACTGCTGCTTTTATGAATTAATCTGTGGCACACGTGCAGTAGTGGTTCTAGTCCCTCTCTTCCCCCTCTTCCCCCGTCCTCCCCTCTCCACACACTATATAATATAGTGCAATGCTATGCAATGATTTACATGGCTATGCATTAGTATGTGATGCAAAAGTTTATTTCAATGTTCTACAGTGATATACAGGTCTATGCAACGCTATTCTAATGGTTTATACATCTTAAGAATCTTCTAAGTGGTGATTGGACTAACTAATCCACTAGAGGTTGATTGGCCTTAAGAATCCTCAATTTGATGATTGGCTTTAAGAATCCTCTAAGTTTAGAGGATTAGATGAGGGGTGCTTCGGTGCGTATTCTTACACTGGTAAAAGAATATGAGGGTAATCATCGTGACGCAGAATCTGACGCAGAGTCAAGTGCGTCTAGCACAGCACCAAATAAGGGACCATTCCTAAGGCCAAACCCCTGCAAATAAGTTTTGCAGGAGGGGGGAGGGGGGAGGGGGGGGGTTCTGGTAGAAAACACAGCTTGAGAGATGGTGCAAAAGCTCTTTCTGTGACAGCTTTAACACGTGGTGTGTGACAGAGACGTTTGAAAACACCTACGTAGGCAAAAGCTTGAGACTAACTCTCCCTCATTGCCCAGCAAGACGCTCCTAGCCGATTGTGGGTCCTAGGAGATAATCCCGCTCCAAGCCGTGTACGCTAGGCATACTCCCAGGAATATACATGATGGTTAAGCGATTTATACATGGAGAAGGAACCACGTATGCTGTGTGAAGCTGTGATAAGTATATTCAGTAATACTAAGATAAGTATATTCAGTAATACTGAGATAAATATACTCAATCATACAGATATTAAGTATACTCAGTCATACATAGAAAAGTATACTCATACAGACATCTTCGACTGAAGGAGTGTTTAAGTGAAATAAAATGAATATATAGAAACAAAATTAAAGAAAATTAAATTCACCAAAATACAGAATTAATAACAAAATAGAATTGAAGAATCGTAATAAATAATATATAATGAAAAATACTAATAATAATACAAGAAAATGTAAATTAATAACAACAATGAAATACAAAGAAAAAAGGCAACAAAAATTAGAAATAAATGAGTATATAAAAGGAAGTAATTAAGATACAACAGAAATATTTACTCACAAACCTCCCCTTTTTAGAGCTCAGGTTTAAATTCACTGGCTTAATATGAAATATTTTGTTGCAGCGTGTTGCAAACTATAATTTATGCAGTCAGCCATGTGTTTACTGTGCAAGATATTTGATATTTGCTATTGATACCGACGACATGCTGAAAATACTAAATGGGGAAAGAGAGTGTTCCATGTTGGAGAATGTGAAGTTCACTTGTGATGTTATGTGATGTTTAGATGACTAAACCCCACACCATGTTATGTGGTGTGGGGTTTAGTCTCTTACTGGAGACTAAAACACCCTCCCAGGGAAAGCTTATAGGAACTTCAGTAGGGTTCCAAAGATGAAACAATTCTCCTCTGTGTCCCAGCAAAAGCCGACACAGTCTAAGGCCAGATGAGTCCGTTGAGGCAAGGCCTTTCACTATCAACATCTCAATTGCAAGTCTCTCAAAGTCCTGAATGCTGCTCTTCCAATGAAGACGAACCTTTGGCTGTAAATGTTGGGCGGTTTTGAGTGCCACCCCCTGGAATTTGAGTGCCACCCCTTGGCATTTGAGTGCCACCCCTCTGGCATTTGAGTGCCACCCCTGTCATTTGAGTGCCACCCCTGGCATTTGAGTGCCACCCCTGGCATTTGAGTGCCACTCCCTGGCATTTGAGTGCCACCCCCTGGCATTTGAGTGCCACCCCTGGCATTTGAGTGCCACCCCTGGCATTTGAGTGCCACCCCTGGCATTTAACTCTCTGTTAAAGTACGTAATGCCTACAGAGATTGGTGCCACAGGCATCACGGGACCGAACAAGACATGGAAGGCAATGGTTAACTCTTGGATGCAAATAATGGATGCTCTGGCGTTTTTCAATGGGGGAGGGGGAGCAAATCTCTATTTATTTCTATGCCAAAACCAGCCATCGATATTAAACACTTCATGGGACACTACACTTTGAAGTCAAAGAACTTCTGATTGAAGTATAGTTACTTCATTATCAGGAGAAAGCGCTAAGCCAATATGACAACATAGCGCTTGAAAGGGGAAAAAAAGAGGACAAGGGTCTGGGGTAGGACGGAGGGAAGGAATGGCGAATAACCACTTGGACTATCGGGGGATCGAACCTGCAAGGAGCGAGACCGTCGCTGGCACGATAGAAGTATGAAGTTTGACGAAAGTTAGGGAACAAACATTTGATGTTTGTACCAAACATTAAATGTTTGTACATTTGCTTGTACCAACGAAAGTTGGTTCAACGATGAGAAAACGACAACAACGCCAACGAAGTCGTTCTACCTGCTTATTAGGCGTGGCATTATGCTCGAAAAGGAATAAAGTCAGGTAATAGATTGGGAGTCAGCACATTAGACAACCGACGGTTAGAAAGGCGGAGTCCAAGAGCTAATAACACAAGCTAGAAGGCACAAATATTCAATATAAATAGTAAACACACACACACACACACACACACACACACACAGGGGCCTCGTAGCCTGGTGGATAGCGCGCAGGATTCGTAATTCTGTGGCGCGGGTTCGATTCCCGCACGAGGCAGAAACAAATGGGCAAAGTTTCTTTCACCCTAAGTGCCCCTGTTACCTAGCAGTAAATAGGTACCTGGGAGTTAGTCAGCTGTCACGGGCTGCTTCCTGGGGTGTGTGTGTGTGTGTGTGTGGTGTGGGGAAAAAAAAAAAAAAAGTAGTTAGTAAACAGTTGATTGACAGTTGAGAGGCGGGCCCAAAGAGCCAAAGCTCAACCCCCGCAAGCACAATTAGGTGAGTACACACACACAAACACACACACACACACACACACACACACACAAGGGGATTAGTCTATTTAACACAAGGGGAACACAGCACAAGGGGACACAGGTGGAAACTGAGTGCCCAAATGAGCCACAGAGATATTAGAAAGAACTTTTTTAGTGTCAGAGTGGTTGACAAATGGAATGCATTAGGAAGTGATGTGGTGGAGGCTGACTCCATACACAGTTTCAAGTGTAGATATGACAGAGCCCGATAGGCTCAGGAATCTGTACACCTGTTGATTGACGGTTGAGAGGCGGGACCAAAGAGCCAGAGCTCAACCCCCGCAAACACAACTAGGTGAGTACAACTAGGTGAGTACACACACACGACAAAGCTTTACTCGTATCAGACTGAATAACACAAACAGATCTATTCCAGGTCGGTCTCAATGCTGAGTATGACACTAATGGAGAAATATGTCCTGAGTCCGAGACTCACCTAACTCTAAAACCCGTCATTCCATCCCCCGTCCCACCCCAAATCCTTATCCTGACCCCTTCCAAGTGAGGATAATTGTAATTCAATAGTCGTAATTGTCTCCCACTTTCTCCTGATAGTTCCCGTCCCTTCCTCCCCCTCCCCCCCCCCAATCGCGAGGCATCTGATCGTCTTCCCCCTAACAGGCAATTCGACCAACTACCCCATCTCTGTCTGACTGTGGCCTCACGATGATATCATCATCAGAGCACTGTTTGGGCTCGTAGCGGCGATTAAATGGTCTTTTTGGGTGGGGATTTCAGCTTCAGTGTGTGTGTGTGTGTGTGTGTGTGTGTGTGTGTGTGTGTGTGTGTGTGTGTGTGTGTGTGTGTGTGTGTGTTTGTATTCACCTAGTTGTGCTTGCGGGGGCTGAGTTCTGCTCTTTGAGCCCGCCTCTCAACTGATAGTATGTGTGTGTGTGTGTGTGTGTGTGTGTGTTTATAGATGAGCAATTTGGGTCAACACACAATAATGTGTGTTTCCACACACACACACATTAGGTGAGTACTCAGACGTACTCACCCAGACGTACTCACCCCGACGTACTCAACGGGCGAGGCATAAACTTCTAACCTCAGCCCCCTGGAAACCCTCCTCTTAGCCAATACCCTTTTAAAATAAACTCTACGTTGCTCTACCTCTATTGCGAACTCATTCCTCCAGCGTGGTAAACCCTTAACTGCAGATCAGTTATCTTGTGATGGTTCTGATCCCCTGCGACCCAGCCTCGATTCGACTGAGACAGACAGACAGACAGACAGCACAACGGCAGATATATATTTCCCTTACTCATACATATTCATCCTAAGAGAAGCAATGGTCCCCGTGCTGGATATAGCCTCACAACAATTAATCCGCCGGTACAACTTTGATTGGATCTCTCTCGTCATGATTTACCATTCCCGCCAAAGGCTTATCCACAGGGGAGAAAGGGAAAAGATTTTTGTTTTCAATTATCAAGTCCAAATCTGGCCATATCTTTCTCAACAAGATAAGAGCTCGATACATCAACCAAAACTTCGAAGTGCAGGAGAAAATCCCCCCGGAGTCAGTATATTCTTTGGGACACACAGCTATTCTTTGGTACAAGGAGCAATCGCATGATGAAGAACAGTAGATCATCAAAACAAGAATTAACTTATAATTTAGGTTAATTATTATCCATTAACATTACTAACTGACATTCATATTCGCCATCACAAATGTTAAGTGTTAAATGATCCGGAAACCGTTAATTCCGTTACAGACGTAAAATAATGTGTGTGTGCCCGGGAGAAATTCAAATTAAACGCGATGTTCGCAGTATCGCGTTTCACTTTGAATTTCTCGAATATCGGGCACAATGAACCTTATGTACCTCGCTGAGTGCCTGTACCTCGCTGAGTGTGTGTACCTCGCTGAGTGTGTGTACCTCGCTGAGTGCCTGTGCCTCGCTGAGTGTGTGTACCTCGCTGAGTGTGTGTACCGCGCTGAGTGTGTGTACCTCGCTGAGTACATGTACCTCGCTGAGTACATGTACCTCGCTGAGTGTGTGTACCTCGCTGAGTGTGTGTACCTCGCTGAATGTGTGTACCTCACTGAGTGCATGTACCTGGCTGAGTGCATGTACCTGGCTGAGTGCATGTACCTCGCTGAGTGCATGTACCTCGCTGAGTGCATGTACCTCGCTGAGTGCATGTACCTGGCTGAGTGCATGTACCTGGCTGAGTGTGTGTACCTCGCTGAGTGTGTGTACCTCGCTGAGTGTGTGTACCTCGCTGAGTGCATGTACCTGACCTTCTTCGCTCTTAAGAGTCCCTTTCTCTATTTCTAGAGGATGTTTTTATCATATCTTTCTCCTTTATTATCATTTAGCATTTCATTCCCTTTCCACTCTCTTATATTGTTACGTTTACCTCCTCTCTCAATTCCTCCTTCATATTCCCATTTTTCTTGCCTCTTTATATTCTATCCCATCTTGGTCTCTCTCTGTCTTCATCTCTCTCTCTCTCTCTTCCTTTCCCCCTGCATCCCATTTCTCCTCTCTCTCCCTACCTCTCTCTATTCCCTACATTTCTGTTCCTTCTCTCAACGTCCACCTCACATTCCCCTCCCCCTACACCCCCATAAACCCAGTACACCCCCCCTACACCCCCATAAACCCAGTACACTCCCCCTACACCCCCATAAACCCGGTACACCCCCTACACCCCCGTAAACCCAGTACACCCCCCCTACACCCCCATAAACCCAGTACAACCCCCCTACACCCCCATAAACCCAGTACACCCCCTACACCCCCGTAAACCCAGTACACCCCCCCTACACCCCCATAAACCCAGTACACCCCCCCCCCTACACCCCATAAACCCAGTACACCCCCGTAAACCCAGTACACCCCCATACACCCCCCCTACACCCCCCCAGTACACCATTCACAGCGTGGCTATAAATAACGTTCACGGGCGCAGCATACAACGTTCACTGAACCATTTAGATACGGGGGGATATTTCTCTGGAATGTGTCCCATTTATCATCGTTCGCGGAGCTTACCGTGACGGGTGACGAAGATTAAGCAAACGAATATATATTTGCAATATTAATGTTCGAACAGTCGTATGCTTTCGTTCTGGGGGCAGGTCTTGGAGAGTAGGAGGGGGGGGGGGGGAGGGTGAACGATAGATAGATGTAAAAGACGATGAATAAAAATGGGTGAAAAAAGTGTGATCGGAACGGCTGCCCAGCAGAGAATAGGGGTAATCAGAGCCGAAAATTGAATCCGTATTCAAATTGGTCGCTGCGTGCCTATTTCTCCTCAGTTATTCCACAATATTTGGCCTAATAATTCCTGCACGCACACCCGCACCGGTAGGAATATCGGCCGTGTGTACTCCTTCAGAATGTTCCAACAGGGTTCGACCTCTGGCGGTGACGCTACAGGAGACCAGACGAGGATGGATGACCGATCCGTCCTCCTAAAGTCTCCTAATGTCTAGAAAACGGTCAATTTAAAGTGGTCTCTCCTAAAATCTAACCGGAGGACCTAAAACAGAAAACGGGACAGCAAGTCACTTTCGCCACCAGCCTTCCATTTTCTAGCACGATGATTTTAATTAGCCTTATGCAACGCATACGTGCGAAAAGCGACGTTCTTTGTCCTCTTCCAAATACCTGTTACAAGCTCTTCCAAATACCTGTTACCACCTTTTTACAATATCTGTTCTTTTTCGATATTAAACGATGGGTCAATTTTCCCCTCCCTGCAAATGGTAACGGTATTTAACGGCCACAATAAACAGAGATGATATTAAAAAACAGGAAAGCCATAACAGGAAAAAAACAACGCGGCCCACATGTACTAAATAAAATATACAAAAAAAAAAAAAAAAAACCTTTCCTAAAATGGTCCACACTTCAGTCACACACTATTACAAACAACCTAATTACCCTGAGGAAGCTAACTAACCTCATCAAGAATGAGGTTATGTATGTATGTATGTATGCATGTATGTATGTATGTATGTGTGTATGTATGTATGTATGTATGTATGTATGCTATCATTTTTTTACCATTACCACAACCCTCAAAGCTCACCCATAATCCTACGACCTATACACAACCCCCCCCCCTCAATTTTTTCAATTCCCCCCCCCCCACAGGTAAAAATTTACTTAGTGTGAATTTTAAATTCACGCTACAGCTGTCCAACTTTATTTTAGTGGATATAGCTGGCCGTAGCCGCGCTCTGGTAACTTTATATACGGGCCAGAGTGGTGTCAAAGCCCGGTTTGACCAACTGCTGGGCCTATGTATAAGGGGGGGACTTTGTTGTGTATATTCTGCCAATATATATATATATATATATATATATATATATATATATATATATATATATATATATATATATATATATATATATATATATATATATATGTTTATGCGAACAAGCCTGAATGGTCCCCAGGACAATATGCAACTGAAATGTTTATATATATAAATCTTTATATAATGTTATGGTGGTGCACTGTGTCATTCCTGGCTTTATTTACTGCGTCCGGTTATTCATCGTTGAGTGTATTCATTGTATTACACACAGAAATCACAATTGCGTGATGCATCAAATGAACAAATTCACAAAGGGGGCCGTGACGAGGATTCGAACCTGCGTCCGAGAGCAGTGTCTGCGATGCTCTCGGACGTAGATTCGAATCCTCGTCACGGCCCCTTGTGTATTTGTTCATTTGTTTATTCGTTGTATATTTTTATTCAGTCCTTCATTCATGTCGTTGTATACTTTTTCTTGATAAATTCTTACCAGCATTTATTTAATGTGTATTAGGGAGCCGGTCGGCCGAGCGGACAGCACGCTGGACTTGTGATCCTGTGGTCCTGGGTTCGATCCCAGGCGCCGGCGAGAAACAATGGGCAGAGTTTCTTTCACCCTATGCCCCTGTTACCTAGCAGTAAAATAGGTACCTGAGTGTTAGTCAGCTGTCACGGGCTGCTTCCTGGGGGTTGAGGCCTGGTCGAGGACCGGGCCGCGGGGACATTAAAGCCCCGAAATCATCTCAAGATAACCTCAAGATGTGCATTTTTAGTTATTTAAAAACTTATTTATTGTGTATTTTATTCAACACATTATTTATTTATGAATCTATTCATCCCAGTGTTTATTCACTGAATAAGCTGGATGAATTAAGTCGAAGTGAACATTGCATTTTGTTGTATTTTTTCAAGCAGTGATTTTAACTCGAGATGTTCACATATAATGTATAATTGAAACCCTAAGTGAACCAAGCAATATTTATGTTCAATACTGTAGTGTGTGTTCAGTATGTTCATTTAAAATAAATTTCAAGTACGTATCTGTGTTCAAGTCTACTTTATGTGCTAATTACATTGCAAGAGCTAGACATGTGTAAATTCATACATATATACATACATACATACATACATACATACATACATACATACATACATACATACATACATATATATACATACATACATACATACATACATACATACATACATACATACATACATACATACATACATACACACATACACATGAGACACATGAGACTGCTATTCACACTTGAGAGGCAGGCGGGAGTAAGCGGAAAAGTACTAACTTGAGTAAAGAATTGCTTAACAGTCAGGAGCCAGAGAGTAACAGTCAGGGGCGAGAAGTCTGACTGGCGAACAGTAACGAGTGGAGTACCTCAAGGATCGGTGCTGGGACCAGTTATATTTCTAATATACGTTAACGACATGTCGACAGGAGTCGAGTTCTATATGTCGATGTTCGCGGATGACGCGAAATTAATGAGACGAGTTGTGATAGATGATGATTGTAGGATCCTCCAAGAGGACTTGAACAGGTTGCATAAATGGTCAGAGAAATGGCTACTGGAATTCAACACGAGCAAGTGTAAAGTTATGGAAATAGGACTAGGTGACAGAAAACCAAAGGGACAGTACACAATGAAGGGGAACAGCCTACCTGTAACGACGCGTGAAAGAGACCTGGGCGTGGACGTAACACCTAATCTATCTCCTGAGGCACATATAAATAGAATATCTACAACAGCGTACTCTACACTGGCAAAAGTTAGAACGTCCTTCAGAAACCTATGTAAGGAGACATTTAGGGCGCTTTACACTGCCTACTTGACACCAGTCTTAGAGTATGCAGCCCCATCATGGAGCCCCACCTGAAGAAACACATTAGGAGACTGCAAAAAGGTTCAGAAATTTGCGACGAGGCTTGTCCCGAAGTTGCATGGGATGGGAAATGAAGAGCGACTGAAGGAACTGCACCTGACGACGTTAGAAAACAGGAGGAAGCGGGGAGATATGATAACAGCATACAAAATACTTAAGGGGGCGTGACAGAGTGGAAACAGACGAAACGTTCACACGGAATACCAACAGAACAAGGGGACATGGGTGGAAGCTAGACACTCAGATGAGTCATAGAGATGTTAGAAAGTTTTTCTTTTAGCGTGAGAGTAGTGGGGAAATAGAATGAACTAAAGGAGCACATTATGGAAGCAAACACTATTCATAGCTTTAAAACTAAGTATGATAGAGAAAAAGGACAGGAGTCATTGCATTAAACAGCCGAAAGCTAGAAAGGCGGGATCTAGGAGCCAACGCTCGATCCTGCAGGCACAAATAGGTGAGTACACACACACAATCACACACACACACACACACACACACACACACACACACACACACACACACACACACACACACACACACACACAGACACACAGACACACACACACACACACACAACCGATGGCTGGAAAGGCGGGATCCAAGAGTCAATGCTCGACCCTGCAAGCACAAATAGGTGAGTACACACACACACACACACACACAAACACACACACACACACACACACACACACACACACACACACACACACACACACACACACACACACACACAAATCACCTCAATTGCTTTACGAGAATACGAAAACGTCATTAAATTTGAAGAGCATAAAATCCAGGGGATTTAAAGGGTGCTCAGGGCAGCAGTTCTGGGACATTAACACAGATCCCTAAGGTAATCCCTAAGACCCGGGGGATTAACGCCACGGGGTATATCACTACATATAAACACATATGAGCACCTCAACAAACTTACCACACATACCAAGGGCGGATTTTTCACGGTTGTAATCCTCTCACTTGGTTCCTGTGGATATAACCAGATTACATGGGGGATAATACAGGGTTCACTATCTTCACTCTTACCTCACTATCTTCATACTCACCTCACTATCTTCATACTCTTACCTCACTATCTTCATACTCATCTCACTATCTTCATACTCACCTCACTATTTTCATACTCACCTCACTATCTTCACACTCACCTCACTATCTTCATACTCACCTCACTATCTTCACACTTACCTCACTATCTTCATACTCATCTCACTATCTTCATACTCACCTCACTATCTTCATACTCACCTCACTATCTTCACACTCACCTCACTATCTTCATACTCACCTCACTATCTTCACACTCATCTCACTATCTTCATACTCACCTCACTATCTTCACACTCACCTCACTATCTTCACGCCCATGTCACTTCACTCACTTGACTCATATCCACCTAACTGTCGACTCATAAATTCCCCGCTGGTGTGAAGGCAGTTCCTCATGGCATGAGCTTAATGACTCATAACACTGACTCACACACACTCAAGATTCACCAACATACAAGCTCCTGACTTTCCCTCATAACATCCCTCATAACATCCCTCATAACGACCAGGGAAGGCGTGAATTACTTTTAATAATTACTGTATTACCGACCTTGTCAGTATGAGTCCTCTAGCGCAGTCGGTCAACGTTCTCGGGTCATAATCGAGAGACCCAGGTTCAGTCCGAGACAGAATTAGTTTCTGATTTTGTTTCCTTTCACCTGATGCCTCTTAATACCTAGGAGAGACAAATATGTACCCGAGGTCGAATCACCTCGTTCTCTCGGTTTGTTACTACGTAATAAATGCAACGTTTATTCCTAATCAGAAACGTGCGGACCTAAGCACCTCACCTCGAAGTTGGGGCATTGAAAACGTCGATATTACGGTGTTTTAATATTAACAAATACGTCCCATTATTAATGGGTTAATGCACAAAAAAATGCGACGTATATTAGGGAGGGGAAATGGGCTGGATTTAAAGAGGAACAACTGAATTCAAATTACAAAGGAACAAATCCACAAGGGCCGTGACGAGGATTCGAACCTGCGTCCGGGAGCATCCCAGACACTGCCTTAATCGACTGAGCTACGACAGGGTCAAATTACAAAGACTTAGTAGGATATAAAATACCCCGCTTTTAAAGACTGCATCTGATACAACGGAACTGTTGACAGTTCATGGTTCACAGGGTGACGGAATACAGTTAAAACAACGGAACAACGGTACTGTTGATTACAGCAAACAGACAGACAGACGAACGTGGCTGATTACAGTCCTAAAGAGGTACAAAGGAAATACAAATACAGTTTCTTGATGTAATTATAACGCAAGTATTTACCAAGCCTTAAGCTGTATGTTAATTAGAGAATTATGACATTGTGATAACATGTCAAAATGGTGTTTGGATAAGATATAGCTTAAAAAATATTAAAAGTCCACAGCCGAGTGAGATAAAGAAGGATTGCTTTACCTTGAGATGAAATGATCGAGAGGTTGATACAGAAGATGAGAGCATAAGCACTTCTCAAGATTAACGGCGATTAAAGATTAACTTAGTTAATCCTTAGTAAATCCTCCAGCGCTATGAAGATGAGAGAGAGAGAAAGGTCCCTTTCACTCATGATAAGTGTTCACACACACACACACACACACACACACACACACACACACACACACACACACACACACACACACACACACACACACACACACACAAATGGAATGCATCAGGCAGTGATGTGGTGGAGGCTGACTCCATACACAGTTTCAAGTGTAGATATGACAGAGCCCAGTAGGCTCAGGAACCTGTACACCTGTTGATTGACAGTTGAGAGGCGGGACCAAAGAGCCAGAGCTCAACCCCTGCAAGCTACAACTAGGTGAGTACACACACACACACACAGTTTCCAAAGCCAAATAGCGAGTATGTTCACAAGTATGTGTTATGAGGGCCAGGAATGGGAAGGTCTGTGAGTAACAATGAATCATTACCTCATTACAGCCTGCTATTCATCACTGTTTAATACACTCATTAGCCTAATTAAAATATTAACTGGACCAATGACCAATTATAGTGCCGCCCTCGTAGTGCCATACCGTCCTTCTGTTCCCCTAACATTGGTGCCATTCTCATTTGTCATCGACTTCGTATAACTCTTTAAAACCCTCGAACGCGATGTCGGGAATACGGTCTCTCGGAACGCTTCGAATTGAGGTTAAAATCCTCTGTCACTTCCACGTGGAAAATCATTACACAAATTAAAAAATAACATTTGCAATTGCTTAATATAAAACAAAAAAAAAACTGCCTAATGCAGCTTATTGAAACTACTTTCTAACTACATGCAATAGAGTTTAACAACGTTACTCTCTTGAGTAACGGAACAGTTACAGTTACGACAGAACAGTCTCTACGACTGTTCCGGCGTAAAAACAACATTTAATAACACAATGCTTAGTAATGTGGGTTAAAACCTTAGCAATGTTGGTCAAAAAGTAGCAATATGGGTCAAAAACGTAGTAATATGGGTCAAAAACGTAGCAATATGGGTCAAAAACGTAACAATATGGGACAAAAATCGTAGCAATATGGGTAAAAAACGTAGCAATATGGGTAAAAAACGTAGCAATATGGGTAAAAAACGTAGCAATATGGGTAAAAAACGTAGCAATATGGGTCAAAAACGTAGTAATATGGGTCAAAAACGTTGCAATATGGGTCAAAAACGTTGCAATATGGGTCAAAAACGTTGCAATATGGGTCAAAAACGTAGCAATATGGGCCAAAAACGTAGCAATATGGGTCAAAAACGTTGGAATATGGGTCAAAAACGTAGCAATATGGGTCAAAAACGTAGCAATATGGGTCAAAAATGTAGCAATATGGGTAAAAAAAACTAAGGTTATGAATGGGAGCTTCAGTAGGGCATCATTCCCAATACGATTCCAGGCACTCGACCCAGCATTCCTGGTATTCCCATTCCAGTTTCCAGGGATGATGTCACCCTCTTGCCGGCGTTAGGGGTCCATCTCAAGGTGGAATACTCTACTCAAGCTCTTGGACCCCGCCTTTCTAACCGTCGGATATCTAATGTATTAAATCTCGACCTATCACTTTTTTTTCTCTCTCATACACACCCACACACAGTGTATTTGTATTTGCACTGTGTGTGTGTGTGTGTGTGTGTGTGTGTGTGTGTGTGTGTGTGTGTGTGTGTGTGTGTGTGTGTGTGTGTTTCGGGGAACGCTCACGCTTGAGTGAGTGTTGATAGACACGAGTGTATATTGTGTGTATATCGGGTCACGCGTGTATTTTTGAGTGTGTATACTATACACACTTCCCTGAAGAAACAAATCAGTGCCAGTAGCAGGCACTGAGCCTCACTCACCGTAACATAAGGCACCTTTAATCACCTAAGAAAGTTAAAGAGATTGTTGACAAAATTACTTTTACCCTAACAGTCTCCCGTTACTCAGTATACCAATAAACCAAACAGCTAATAACAGCATTTCCAAGGTTTTTTTTTAGTGTGCCCAGTCAAATTTAAGTTAAATTTAACATTCTCATTGTTGTGCTGGCGTTGCAATGCTTTTGATGATCAATTACGGATTTGCTCAATTTTTGCAATATTTGAAATGGTACGTTTAATTAGGTTTGCGGGGGAGAATGGATATATATATATATATATATATATATATATATATATATATATATATATATATATATATATATATATAATATATATATGTGTGTGTGTGTGTGTGTGTGTGTGTGTGTGTGTGTTTTCCATATATTTATGTGTTTTCCTGGTATTCACAGCATTCCTGGTGTTTTCAAACATATATATATATGTGTGAAAACACACACATATATATATATATATATATATATATATATATATATATATATATATATATATATATATATATATATATATATATATATATATATATATGTGTGTTTTCCATTACACCAACTTTTTCTCCCATTATATCGTCATTCTCCCCCTCCTCTTCTTCTCCTAGTTGCTCCTCCACCTCTCTTCCTACCACTCCTCCTCCTGCTCCTCTAATCACAGCCACAGACACTGTGTTTATCACTGTGGCGTCTCACATGAAGGTATCTGAGCGCCGTCTGAAGCATCCAAGACAAATTACTTCGCTTGACGAACACACTTGGCAAGATTCGTCAGTTTCGGAGCTGCTGCCTTTTACCGCATCGCCAGACTTAACATCTCTCTTCTCTTAAAATACACTGAAATGGGATCGAACTCCCGTCTCTTGGTGGTGGACAATTCGCGAATATATTTAAAGGCGTTTCGGTTCGAGTTAAACCACAATAAACTAAGAAACCAAAATATTGGCAGGAGAAAAATGTCTATAAGACCCATCAGCAGATATCCTCAGCGGGTCGTAAGTCTGGCATCAGTAAGTTACGAGCAGTGTGTCGTAAGTCTTGCATCGGGAAGTTACGACCTCCTCTCACCACAGGCTATAGCCCAGCTGTCCACTTATGTCTTCTTTCATATGCAAGTTCGGCGAAGATGCCTTTGTTGAGGAAGCCAGAGGATTTCCTGCAGTTATCAAGTAGTATGTCTCTCATTGCTCATCTTCAACTCATCCTTTTTGTTTGTTGTTGCTCATCTTCAACGTATCCTGAAGGTGGGTTGTGGTCACCGTGTGCTCTACTCTCCCCCTTGCACACTAACATGCAATTGCAATTCTCGGTAGACTGGTTGCACCAGGTAATTCAACCACTATTAAAAAAGTAAACCACAGGCGTGTTGAAATGACTTAATCACACTGATGTAAATATATTTTGTCATTAACTGCAGCAACAACACCAAACCAGCATCCCCAGCACCCTCCTAGCTACCCACAGCATCCTCCTAGCTACCCACAGCATCCTCCTAGCTACCCACAGCATCCTCCTAGCTACCCCCAGCATCCTCCTAGCTCTCCCTAGCGCACCAGACAACCACTTCCCCCCCCTCCTCCCCCACCCTTCCCAAACAATCTCTTAGACACCATAAATACAGCTCCAATAAACCCAAGCAACTATACAGGCTATTCATGCCCGTGCCACTCTTGTGTAGCTTAATCTTCATCAATCAGTCAATCCCATACAACCTTGCCCATGACCGTCTAGGGTACGCCATCAGGAGCTGCGACTACAGTCTTTGCTACATGCAAAGAACAGAGATGCCAACTAGGATGTGAATTAGTGAAGTGATGTGTGAATTAACTCACCTGCTTCCCTCCTGTGTGTGTGTGTGTGTGTGTGTGTGTGTGTGTGTGTGTGTGTGTGTGTGTGTGTGTGTGTGTGTGTGCACAGTAGTCTTGCTGGAGTCATCAAACAAACATGTCTTCTTCTCATCTTTGTTGACACTTTTTTTCTTGGGACGTTCAAAGGTAATTAACACTTCCATTTGTTAATGAATGATCATGTTGGCGACGTTCTCTTAATTAAGGGATATTTTATTACTTCTTTTTGTTTGTTTGTTTGTTTGTTGCGATTTAAGGCTGTTGTCGTTATCTTTCCCTTTTGTTCTTTCGTTATCTTTCCCTTCGTTATCTTTCCTTAAGTGCGTGCACAACCTGTCCACCTGCAGGTAACTTAGTACCTGCAGGTGGTACTACATACTTAGTACTGGTCCACATACTTAGTACTAAGGTACTAAGGTACGTTAGTACGTTAGTACCTTAGTAGCTGTGTTTTGCAACAATAGGAGGTCGTATCTTTCAACAGCCATCATCACCACTAAAACTCATCACCATCATCATCATTGGCCTCATTATCGTCACCATCACTAGCATCACCATCATTACCAACATCTACACAATCACCACAACACGCTACCACAGGTATACCGACCGGAAATAGTGTCATCAAATCAAGCTGGAAAAGATTGAGTAACTGAGTTAACAGTGAATTGCAACATTCGGTAATGTGTTGCTGATGACGCTTGCAACACCGTCATCACGGATTACTGCAGTGAACGACAACGTTTCGCACACCTTCGCAGGTGTACGCAGGTGTTTTGACAGTATCGTACACCTTGACAGGTCCATCCAGCGTGTGTACAATCAACACCTTCGGTCTTGATTAGTGGGTGTTATAAGTCTTGTGAATTACGTTTCTTATGGCGGGGAGAAACCCTTGCAAGATGTTGACCAGACCACACACTAGAAAGTGAAGGGACGACGACGTTTCATCGACTTGGAGAATGGTCAAGGACGGACCGAAACGTCGTCGTCGTCCCTTCACTTTCTAGTGTGTGGTCTGGTCCACATACTTCAACCACGTTATTGTGACTCATCGCCTGCCTTGCAAGATGGCAAAGAGGAGATGTACGTGGGATATGTACGTGGGAGGTGTACGTGGGAGATGTGGAAGGATGGGATGGGAATAAGTAGAATGTGGGAGATGGAGAGGATGTGTGTGAGAGATGCAGCATCATTACAACCACAAGAGATGCAGCATCACGTTTGAGATCAAGCTTAACGCCTCCAACTAAAGCCAGCCAACCAATCCCATTTACAACAGAGCAAAGTTAATAACTCAAACCAGACTCACCCCTCATGCAAATCACGTAAATTAGCATTTGATCAAATCACCTATTTAGTCTGGCATTAAGTATTATTACGTATTTGCTCTAACATATTTGCCCTGAAAACATTAATGGCGAAGTCGTAATGTACATAAAACTATTTTTTTTCCTTGAAGCTGTTGCAAAATAAATACATATTATATATATATATATATATATATATATATATATATATATATATATATATATATATATATATATATATATATATATATATATATATATGATTTAGATATTGGTGAGTTATAAATTGTAAATTTAGATATTAGTGTTCTAAAGCCTAGAACTATTTGATGTTCTAAACCCTCTTGAAATACACATACATGTGCTTGAAAACTGTTTTTTTATATAGAAACTAGAATTTTCAAATTAATTACACCTATGATTTATCTTGCAATAAAAGCATTGCGCATCAGAGAAGCTTCTGGTATGCAATTGTTATCATCATTTGCAGCCGTTTTTTGAACAATTTTGATGGTTTACGGCGTTAATAATACCCAGTCACGTGTTTACAAAACAGTCAGGTGTTCACATTCAAAACATCGATTTAAACAAAGACAAGATGCGCCTCCTTCTTCAAGACACGAACGCAAGAGCCATTAGCGCTCCTGAGAAGGCTAGATTATTCTCCGAGGATCTTACGAAACCAGAAAACTTGCTAACGAAACGAAGTGCAGCGAACGACGAGGAATTAAATTGACCGAACGCCTCTGCATAAAGTTCTGTATTGCGATTGAATTGTTCGCTCGCTGTCGGGAACAGAGGCCGAACCCTGGGTGATACGCCATATAATATCTTCCCTTCTTCCCCGGAGCGGCCGAAAGGATTATTCAGAAAACGACACAGGAATACGAAAATAAGCCTTATTAACCCAGCAGCACGTTCTCCTCCTCCTGCATTAATGGTAATGAATTTCCCGGCAGTGGTCATGAGCTCCGCGGAAATGACTGAAAATGATTTCCATGGTTGTGCGAGCGATTGTGTGAGTGAGAGAGGAAATTTCCAAATCGTACCTACAGGATGTGGCGTACCTACAGGATGTGGCGTACCTACAGGATGTGGCGTACCTACAGGATGTGGCGTACCTACAGGATGTGGCGTACCTACAGGATGTGGGATTTAGCTCCTGTGCCTCCACCTCTGGGTTTTTTCTTTACCTCACCTATGTTTCCAACTTGTCATTCCAAACGCTCTAAATATATAGGCAAGACAACGTCATCTCTTTCAAGACGTTTAAAAATGCATCCTCGAATTCCTTCCTACGCGAAGAGGAACTAAAGAAATTACAGATACGACTCAAAATCACTCAGACTCAGAGGGTATTCAGTTGACAGCGGGTCGAATCAAGCAACAGCCTGGTAGACCAAGCTCTCACAAGTCAAGCCTGGCCTCAGGCCGGACTTAAGGAGAATAAAAGAACTCCCAGAACCCCATCCAGGTACAATCCAGGTACAGTAGTGAAGGTTGCCGGGGGCTTATCGCTTACTACCCACTACTACCGCTCTTCTCGTTAGTATCTAAAACTTACAGGTTGTTAACGTTACAGTAAACTGTAACTAGTAATGTATTACTATTCTCTTCATTGCTTAGTACATATTGTTTATTAATGCCGGATATATTAATTTCTGGCCATCATTTAAGTGGGTACGAATTACCAAAGTAAATTACCATGAGTAAATGGTTAGTATAGCAATATTAGGTCAGTATTAGCATTAATCTACCCTTTAGATTAATTAACAATTAATTACTTTGTGTTGGATTGATACAGTAGCCTTATCTTATAATGTAGCAACGCTGTTTGATATCATGTACATATTTACTAGCCGAATACTTAGGCTAAAACATTTCATTCTGCAGGAGTTTGTGTGAGTGAAAGACGGAGCTGGCAGCTGAACCGGTTACTCAGGCACTCTGAGGCACTCAGCTGTGATAAATAGCGCCACAGAGAGTGCCACGTGGTCACCTGGCACGTGGTCGTCTGGCACGTGGTCGCCTGACACGTGGTCGCCTGACACGTGGTCGCCTGACACGTGGTCGCCTGACACGTGGTCGCCTGACACGTGGTCGTCCTGACACGTGGTCGCCTGACACGTGGTCGTCTGGCACGTGGTCGCCTGACACGTGGTCGCCTGACACGTGGTCGCCTGGCACGTGGTCGCCTGACACGTGGTCGCCTGACACGTGGTCGCCTGACACGTGGTCGCCTGGACACGTGGTCGCCTGACACGTGGTCGCCTGACACGTGGTCGCCTGACACGTGGTCGCCTGACACGTGGTCGTCTGGCACGTGGTCGGCTGCCACGTGGTCGCCCCACAACGTTAAAACAATGCAGAAAGATATCAAGATAACTCCTGTGTGTGTGAGGAAGATGAAGAGAAGATTGCCTCTAATCAAGTATAACCAGTTTTATTTTTCGTTACCAACTTCATAAAGATATTAACCCAATCCCATTACATTATAAGGATACAATGTTTGTAATCAGTAAGCCAGATGGAACCCACTGGGTCAGCCAGATATGGGTTATATATATATATATATATATATATATATATATATATATATATATATATATATATATATATATATATATATATATATACATATATATATATATATATAAATATATATATATATATATATATATATATATATATATATATATATATATATATATATATATATATATATATATTCAAAATAAAAACGTACCTACTGAGAATGGTTGATTTATAATTTCCACATTCAAATTAAGTCCATTGTGAGGTCCGTCCGGCCAGCATTTTCCTGAGAGTGGCGGGGAACTTTCCCTGCCTGGCCCCGGACTCGCTGAATATGTATGTAAACTCGATGAGAACCTCATCAGTCCTCTTAAATGAGATGCATAATATGTCCTGTAATATTTTCCTCCAACATTTTTACCATTTATTTTGAAGGACTCGGAACATAGATATGTGAAGTTTTGGGGGGAAAATGGTGGCATATTATCCAGGCCAGAGTGATGTGTGTAGCAGTGTTTGTTATGGTAACTGGTTGGTAAGATGTCACCATTATTACGGGGTCACCATAGCCCGTGCTACTTGCCCCGCTCGTGTGCCAGGTAAGTCCACTACGGGCTCACCATAGCCCCGTGCTACTTGCCCCACTCCTGTGCCAGGTAAGTCCTACTACGGGCTCACCATAGCCCGTGCTACTTGCCCCGCTCCTGTGCCAGGTAAGTCCACTACGGGCTTACCATAGCCCCGTGTTACTTGCTCTGCTCCTGTGCCAGGTAAGTCCACTACGGGCTCACCATAGCCCGTGTTACTTGCCCCGCTCCTGTGCCAGGTAAGTCCACTACGGGCTTACCATAGCCCCGTGTTACTTGCTCCGCTCCTGTGCCAGGTAAGTCCACTACGGGCTCACCATAGCCCGTGTTACTTGCCCCGCTCCTGTGCCAGGTAAGTTACGGGCTCACCATAGCCCGTGCTACTTGCCCCGCTCCTGTGCCAGGTAAGTCCACTACGGGCTCACCGTAGCCCGTGCTACTTGCCCCGCTCGTGTGCCAGGTAAGTCCACTACGGGCTCACCATAGCCCGTGTTACTTGCCCCGCTCCTGTGCCAGGTAAGTTACGGGCTCACCATAGCCCGTGCTACTTGCCCCGCTCCTGTGCCAGGTAAGTCCACTACGGGCTCACCATAGCCCCGTGTTACTTGCTCCGCTCCTGTGCCAGGTAAGTCCACTACGGGCTCACCATAGCCCCGTGTTACTTGCTCCGCTCCTGTGCCAGGTAAGTCCACTACGGGCTCACCATAGCCCGTGCTACTTGCCCCGCTCGTGTGCCAGGTAAGTCCACTACGGGCTCACCATAGCCCGTGCTACTTGCCCCGCTCGTGTGCCAGGTAAGTCCACTACGGGCTCACCATAGCCCGTGTTACTTGCCCCGCTCCTGTGCCAGGTAAGTCCACTACGGGCTTACCATAGCCCCGTGTTACTTGCTCCGCTCCTGTGCCAGGTAAGTCCACTACGGGCTCACCATAGCCCGTGCTACTTGCCCCGCTCCTGTGCCAGGTAAGTTACGGGCTCACCATAGCCCGTGCTACTTGCCCCGCTCCTGTGCCAGGTAAGTTACGGGCTCACCATAGCCCGTGCTACTTGCCCCGCTCCTGTGCCAGGTAAGTTACGGGCTCACCATAGCCCGTGCTACTTGCCCCGCTCCTGTGCCAGGTAAGTTACGGGCTCACCATAGCCCGTGCTACCTGAAACTTTTGTTCCAAGTAGCTGCATCTAAAACAACAACAACAACATCCAGAGACACAGTCCCTTCAGACCACACGCATCCTGCTGCTCTTCCCTTGGCTGTATACATTATACATATAACACTAACCTAAGTATACTCCAGCAATAAACTTCTCATAAAAGGCATAACGGCCTTAGAGCAATTCACATATTCTTTTTTTTCTCAACTGGGAATTATAAATGAAGACACAGGAGCTTAGTAGTGTGCAAGGGCTGATTGCTCAGGTGAAGTGGGTGTTATTTACGACATGACAAATGTTGTGAATACGTCAGTTATCCACCTGCCCGAATCATTATCCACCTGCCCGAATCACTGACGTCAGGATGCAAATCCGATTCACCAGTTGTATTGAAACACAGGATATACAGAGATACACAGACGGACAGAACTACAACAGACAGACGAACAGAACTCGGACAGATACATGTAATGAACCAGGACAGTTCAACTGAACTAGGATAGGCAGCTGAACAGAGCTAGACCAAACAGCTTATACATATATATGTATATATATATATATATATATATATATATATATATATATATATATATATATATATATATATATATATATATATAAATATATATATATATATATATTTTTTTTTTTTTTTTTTTATAACAAGTTACTAGAGTACCACCTCTAGCTGGAAGAAGGGGGGACCCATAGCCTCGGAGGAAACCACGCATAACGCATTAGAGGGAATGTTTAGATCCCCTCCAATACAGTTTCTGTGTGCTTTTCTCCTACCACCCCCTTCCTTGAATATTTTTTGTGCTTTATTATGCATTTGATGGTTACAAGATATACATGGGTTGATACAAAAATAATAATGCAAAAAGGTGCTTAAAGGTTATGGATCTCTTGAAGAACACAACAATGGGAAACATTGATGAATGTCACAGACGGGTTCGATCATTGTTGCAAGTCAAACACTTCTTCGAATTCCTCTGAAGTTGGACTAGTGCCCAAGACGCAACAGGCATTTCCCCTCTGAATCGCAACACTGAGGCGCTGGAACAAGAAACTTTTTGCTCTCTGGTCTTTTGTAGCGCTGATCAATTTGTCCCCCAACTCCTTCAGGAACTTCAATGCACATTTTCCCCACGAACCGAGGGTCTCCGAGCCGATCGGAACAAAGCTGTAGCAGTGTGCTAGACCTCTGTATTTAATAATTTTCTGCGATTCCCTGAAAGAAGCAGCACCACCGCTTTCACGTGTGCTGTAGTGATATATATATATATATATATATATATATATATATATATATATATATATATATATATATATATATATATATAATATATATAGGAAACAAAAGTTTCGTCCGAATATGCAAGTCAATCCACGATATTTTTCACAGTATAGGATCTAATCGAAATTCCTATATCCAAAACTCACATAATTTAACTCTGCAATGTGAAAACTTCATATCAATTCCAAATGAAAAATGCTTTATTTCGGGTTGGAATATAAACGTAAAAACTTTATGTTTTTTAACTTAAAAGTATGCATAGGCAAACAGGGCTTTAAATAAGATACATTTATAAAAACGAAGCTTTATATAATGAGTGTGGGGGATACAGAGCATTATACTTCATTGTAAGTGGCAGATATTTAGCCAGTCCACTCTCAGGCATAATATACAAAGAGGCAGCTTTAAAAAAAGACATAAATGCACTATTGCTTTGAAGCTACAACGTTCAATATTGCCCTTGAAAATATAAATAGTCAAGCACTTAAGTTGAGAGAAATCTGGCATAAAACAGAAAGACAATCTGATACAATATACAAAATCTTATCCATAATGCAAAGTAATATTAACAATAGGGTGAAATTACCATTCAATCATCAGAGCACTGAGTTATGTCCCCTCATAAGGTTGGTTGCTACATACAGCCCATCTCCACAGTACAAGATGCGAGCTAGAAGAGGCTGGGTTACCATGTCCAGTTACTACAGAGACTCTCGTTAGAGGTGGAGCAGAGAATGTCTTAAACCTTAAGCATGGTTGGCGATACAAGGCTGAAGGGACGTTGGTTTGGCCAGCCCTGGCTCCTGGTGGTGGTGGTGGTGGCTGAATGACATTAGACCTGGTTCATACGCATGTTGAGGTATCTTGCTCGCTGTACAACCAACCTATCATTAACCTCTGGGTCTTGTTCTGTTGAAGTCCATATTGGACACACGCACAGGCACACAAACACACAAGCCACTATCTATTTATCAGTGTATGTATGTAGGTGTGTATGTGTATGTATGTAGGTGTGTATGTGTATGTATGTAGGTGTGTATGTGTATGTATGTAGGTGTGTATGTGTATGTATGTAGGTGTGTATGTGTATGTATGTAGGTGTGTATGTGTATGTATGTAGGTGTGTATGTGTATGTATGTAGGTGTGTATGTGTATGATAAATATGTAATATGACAATGTCAGACCACGAAGGAAGGATTTAGACAGGAATTTCTTTAAATACTTTCGTATATTAATACATCTTCAGAAGGAATCTGAAGACATTCCTTCTGAAGATGTATTAATATACGAAAGTACTTAAGGAAATTCCTGTTTCAATTGTTTCTCCATAGTCTGACACTGCCACATTTTTCATCACGCGTAAAGTTTCGTGATTTACACACACACACACACACACACACACACACACACACACACACACACACACACACACATACACACACACACACACACACACACACACACACACACAAGCACACACACACAAACAAACATATATATATGCACAGACAGACATATATGAAGCAATTCCCCTGGTGCCAATACCAGTGACAGACGACAAAAACAGATTAAGTTGATCATGACAGTGTATCACAGTGTGTAATTGGTACAAAGAGCGGATATTGCACTAACCCACGCCGGTCACTCCCATTTCTTCCACCTGCTCGTCAAAAGCGAGTAATTATCACCTATCACCACGAGTAAAAACCATCCTCATTTATGTGACGTTTAAAAGTCACCAAATGAGGTGCGTATGTGTGCTGTGGAATGAGACATGCCAACTGAACGTGATTTTTTAGACTGTCTTAAATATGACAGCAAAACATCAATCGTTGTTCAAGTGATGGTCAGGATAGATGGAGGCATGGGAGAGAGAGAGAGAGAGAGAGAGAGAGAGAGAGAGAGAGAGAGAGAGAGAGAGAGAGAGAGAGAGAGAGAGAGGACAAGCACAAGCAGACCAGTAAGGGAACCATTACCAAGGAGCAACCACCATCACAAACCAGAGACCATGCCACAAGGACCTCCACAGCATAAATCACCGCACCACCACAGATATCGGTCCCAGACGCCACAAGAACCACTGCACCATCTCAGAAGGACTTTCTCAGAAAAACACAGGCGGAATGCAATGTATTCCCCCCCCCCCCATTAAAACATGTCGCCAAGGCCAGTATTCCTCAAGCATTTACGCCACCACTTACGAAACCTCTACATCTTTCCTTTTTCCCCCCAGATTCTTAAACACCCCCTATTACTACACCCCCTATTGTTTAATCCAAAAACAGCATGAGTACATATTGAAGCACTTAATAATAAATACACTAGTATTCATACAAGCAGTATGAATACATGTATGAGGCTGTGAATGAAAGGGGAACTTTGTGGAGGGGGGGGGGGGCTCGTTTGACCCCTGTTGACCTGGTGCAAGTGCACAAACACGTTTGCAACACGAGGAGAACATTAATGTGTCGTATGACAGGAACACACACACCGACCTGACCGGTTCACTGCCTTATATTAATGTGAATGTTGTGTGTGTGCACGGTTTGTGATGTGAAATCATACAGAACTCATCCAGAAGTCTTTCAACTGCTGACTATTGGTCGCTGCGCACAACTAGGTGAATACAGTTAGATGTTAGTGGGTGAGGCTAGATCGTTCAATTCCACCCATCGGCCATACCCTCTCCTCCCACCCACGCCCAGGAAAATAGGACAAACAATTGTCAGACGAACTGACGGATTTGAAGGAATGACCAAATGAAGGAGCGAAATGCGGTTTTTAAGTTGAGAGAAAAACAATTTTCTGTACATTTTTGCATTAAATCGAATAAGAGATTCTGAAATGTGGATCTTTGACTTCGGCGGAAGGCGGATGTGTGTTCCTGCACCTTAAGGGAAGGAAGCTTCACCTACGAGGAAAGGGGTGAAAAGAAAGGGGAAAAGGGAGGGAAGGAAGGGGACATTGCAATGGCAATATTGAGGGGAACACAAATCAGATAACAGTGGAATAACATGCACCTGAAACAGGAATTATAATACACACATATTAAGCTAAAGGGTTCGATGTAAGACACAAAGAGGCAATTAATGAGTCGATTTCGTTTAAGTATTCCGTTGTGTAATGTAAGTACTTTACTGTAAGTATCGTTTAACATCACATGGTGGGGTGAGAGGTGGGACTTATGAGCCCAGCTAATGAATCAGGTATACCCCCATAATGGTGGGCCAATCAGAGGGCAGTTTATATTTCAAAGACCCACTCAGTTCGTCCAGTCATGTTGACACACACACCTGAAAACTAATTAGCAGCAGGTGTAGAGTTACACAGATGGTCTGTCCCTTTACGCCTGTGAGCAGCAAGCTGATATATATATATATATATATATATATATATATATATATATATATATATATGTCGTACCTAATAGCCAGAACGCACTTCTCAGCCTACTATTCAAGGCCCGATTTGCCTAATAAGCCAAGTTTTCATGAATTAATGTTTTTTCGTCTACCTAACCTACCTAACCTAACCTAACCTAGCTTTTTTTGGCTACCTAACCTAACCTTACCTATAAATATAGGTTAGGTTAGGTTAGGTAGGGTTGGTTAGGTTCGGTCATATATCTACGTTAATTTTAACTCCAATAAAAAAAATTTACCTCATACATAGAGAAAAGGGTTGCTTTATCATTTCATAAGAAAAAAATTATAGTAAATATATTAATTCATGAAAACTTGGCTTATTAGGCAAATCGGGCCTTGAATAGTAGGCTGAAAAGTGAGTTCTGGCTATTAGGTACGACATATATATATATATATATATATATATATAATATATATATATATATAATATATATATATATATATATATATATATATATATATATATATATATATATATATATATATATATATATATATATATATTATATATATATTGCATTGCCGATGATGCAAAAATTATGAGGAGGATTGAAACAGAGGATGATAGTAGGAGGCTACAAGATGATCTAGACAGACTGAGTGAATGGTCCAACAAATGGCTGTTGAATTTCAACCCGAGTAAATGCAAAGTAATGAAACTAGGCAGTGGAAACAGGAGGCCAGACACAGGATACAGAATAGGAGATGAAGTACTTAATGAAACAGACAGAGAGAAAGATCTAGGAGTTGATATCACACCAAACCTGTCTCCTGAAGCCCACATAAAGAGAATAACGTCTGCGGCATATGCGAGGCTGGCTAACATCAGAACAGCGTTCAGGAACCTGTGTAAGGAATCATTCAGAATCTTGTACACCACATATGTAAGATAAATCCTGGAGTATGCGGCCCCAGCATGGAGCCCGTACCTTGTCAAGCACAAGACGAAGCTGGAAAAAGTCCAAAGGTATGCTACTAGACTAGTCCCAGAACTAAGAGGCATGAGTTATGAGGAAAGGCTGCGGGAAATGCACCTTACGACACTGGAAGACAGAAGAGTAAGTGGGGACATGATCACAACCTACAAAATCCTCAGGGGAATCAACCGGGTAAACAAGGATAAACAATTCAACACTGGCGGGACGCGAACAAGGGGACACAGGTGGAAACTGAGTACCCACATGAGCCACAGGGACGTTAGAAGGAACTTTTTCAGTGCCAGAGTAGTTAACAGATGGATTGCATTAGGCAGTGATGTGGTGGAGGCTGACTCTATACACAGTTTTAAATGTAGATATGATAGAGCCCAGTAG
Organism: Procambarus clarkii; assembly: GCF_040958095.1. Lineage (NCBI taxonomy): Eukaryota > Metazoa > Arthropoda > Malacostraca > Decapoda > Cambaridae > Procambarus > Procambarus clarkii. The sequence goes on from NC_091180.1 coordinate 27,394,502, forward strand.
GCTCAGGAACCTGTACACCAGTTGAGAGGCGGGACCAAAGAGCCAAAGCTCAACCCCCGCAAGCACAAATAGGTGAGTACACACACACGCGCGGAAGCATGTTATGGCTGGGAGACTTTCTTATGAGCTCCACACTAAACTCTCATCTCCATATTTATTGGTGCTCTTCTCTATCTCTCTATCATAAAACACTTTCTCTTTTCCTCCCGCACTCCTCTTCCTCGTCCGTCCTTTTCCTTTCTTTTATCTCAATATCCTGCTGCTGTTGTCTCTGCTTCTTTCAGCTTCTCAATTCCTCTTTATGTGTCCTCTATATCCCTTTCTCAGCCCTTACTTCTGATCCTCCATTCCCTTTTCGCTCTTTCAGTCCCTACATCCATATATTCTCTTTTCCTATTTCTTTCTCTCTAGTCCCAACATCTCCCTGTTTATCTCTTTACCTGACAGTTTCTACCTCTCTCTGTGTCTGCCCTACTCTCTCTCTCTCTCTCTCTCTCTCTCTCTCTCTCTCTCTCTCTCTCTCTCTCTCTAACTCTCCCACCTGGAGGGGCTAAGAACACACACGTAAACATTCTGGGGTTCTTTGTGGCGCTATATTCTCTGCCTTTTGTTGTTCTTATGGTTTCCCCTTTGTTTCAAAACTCAGTTGGAATAAAACACAGCTTGTAATTAGGTCTGGCATTCTGTTTTATGTGTTTAAGTTGAGCCTCGTTTGTTTAATTAGGTGGAGTTTTAGGGATGGTGTTTGGGGAAGTATATTACTAAAACAGGAGTGTGTGTGTGTATGTGTATGTGTGTATGTGTGTGTGTGTGTGTGTGTATGTGTGTGTGTGTGTGTGTGTGTGTGTGTGTGTGTGTGTGTGTGTGTGTGTGTGTGTGTGTGTATGTGTGTGTGTGTGTGTGTGTGTATGTGTGTGTGTGTGTGTGTGTATGTGTGTGTGTGTGTGTATGTGTGTGTGTGTGTGTATGTGTGTGTGTGTGTGTGTGTGTGTGTGTGTGTGTGTGTGTGTGTGTGTGTGTACTCACCTATTTGTACTCACCTATTTGTGCTTGCGGGGGTTGAGCTTTGGCTCTTTGGTCCCGCCTCTCAACTGTCAATCAACTGGTGTACAGATTCCTGAGCCTACTGGGCTCTATCATATCTACATTTAAAACTGTGTATGGAGTCAGCCTCCACCACATCACTGCCTAATGCATTCCATCCGTTAACTACTCTGACACTAAAAAAGTTCCTTCTAACGTCTCTGTGGCTCATGTGAGTACTCAGTTTCCACCTGTGTCCACCTGTGTGTATGTGTGTGTGTGTGTGTGTGTGTGTGTGTGTATGTGTGTGTGTGTGTGTGTGTGTGTGTGTGTGTGTGTGTGTGTGTGTGTGTGTGTGTGTGTGTGTGTGTGCGCCTAAATGTATGTACCCAGTTTGATGTGCTCTATCAGACATCTTTGTCTAGGCGAACGACACCACAAAACCCAGTAATAATCCACTGCAATGAAGGTGTTTTCTCGTACGTCTTATATGCACGTTTAAAACCTGTGTGTATTGACTAATCTTCAACCAGATCTTCACCAAAGTCATTCTATTTACAACACTAACATTGAGAAAGTTCCTTCTATCATCTCTGCGACTCATCCATGTCGCAGATATGGATGAGTCGCAGATATGTTGCACATTCATCCATGTTGCACACACATCACTCCATCTAGTTTCCATCAAGTTCCTCTTCTTCTGCCATTCGTAGCTTTGTTTCTGTGTTTCCCATGTCATTGTGTTTTCCCCTCTTCCTTCCCTTCTCTAGCATAGTGAGATCCAGGATCACCAGATCTCGAGACCCAGATCTTCAGCTGGTTCTCTGGTCTTGTTGCATAAAGCTTTGCATCAAGGAAAGATACTTGTTGCATACCTTTAAACCTTTTCTATTTTAGTTGAGTGTTTTTCTCAGGTAACTCTTCCAATTTCGGGGTATTGTAGACTCAGGTGTGGGTGGTTTAGGGTCGCTCTAACACACTACATAGCTAAGGTGTCCTAATTCATGAAGGCTGTTCGAACCTATTCAACATGCTCTGTTGACATTAATCTGAGACTGTCTGTGTCTCTGGCATTTGATTTACAGTTCAGCCTAATTCCAGGTTGTGATGATCAAACTACATCTTAGATAATGGAGAAACGACGACGTTTCGGTCCGTCCTGCACCTGGAAAATACCTCCAGGGTGTTGACCAGACCACACACTAGAAGGTGAAGGGACGACGACGTTTCGACGACATCGACTTGAGAATGGTCCAGGACGGACCGAAACGTCGTCGTCCCTTCACCTTCTAGTGTGTGGTCTGGTCAACATACTTTAGCCACGTTATCGTGACTCGTCGCCTCCACCTCCAGGGTGTTCTACTTCTATGATCCGGAGACGTGTCTATCCTCCTTTCTGTGCTGATCTTCTAAACTGTTCGTGCCACAATAACTTTTCGCTGGTCTGAAATATATAATTCAGTTACCATTTGTCAGACTATCTCTGGGGTGTATAGTTCATTTATTAGTCCCACTGCGTTCGTGGCTAGTAAACATTGTGGTTAACTCGTTCAGTCTCTCCACTCTTGGGTGACTGGTCTCCTGCGACCCTTTATCTCTTTCTTGAGGTAATACCTCACCCAGCCTGCTTCTCTCACTCTCTCCCATACACCTGCCTGCTTCTCTCACTCTCTCACATATACCTGCCTGCTTCTCTCACTCTCCACATACACCTGCCTGCTTCTCTCACTCTCCACATACACCTGCCTGCTTCTCTCACTCTCTTACATACACCTGCCTGCTTCTCTCACTCTCTCACATACACCTGCCTGCTTCTCTCACTCTCTCACATATACCTGCCTGCTTCTCTCACTCTCCACATACACCTGCCTGCTTCTCTCACTCTCTCACATACACCTGCCTGCTTCTCTCACTCTCTCACATATACCTGCCTGCTTCTCTCACTCTCTCACATACACCTGCCTGCTTCTCTCACTCTCCATATACACCTGCCTGCTTCTCTCACTCTCTCACATACACCTGCCTGCTTCTCTCACTCTCTCACATACACCTGCCTGCTTCTCTCACTCTCTCACATACACCTGCCTGCTTCTCTCACTCTCCATATACACATGCCTGCTTCTCTACCATGAGTAGGTGTCTCTTTTAAGCGACAAAGCCGAGTATTTTCTGATAGCCAAGGAATATGCAGTCTGCCCCCAACATCATGTTGTAAAACTCTAATAAGTTTGTCAAGCAGGATTTTTCTCCACTGGGTGAGCGCTTGTGTATGTGCCTGAAACATGTACTATAAATATAAACTTTCGGATTCTAAAGAAACTCTGTATACTGACTGTCTGAGTCTCCGCCTGACCTCCCTCGATCCCCGATGGTCCCTTGCTATACATAACCAGTGAAGCCAGGCGGAGGGGGATGTGTCATGAGCTCCCCTCCTTTTCCCCCTTCCCTTAAGGGGTGAGCAAGGGGGAGAGCAGAGGTGATGTACGCTGATGAGAAAGCCCTTAACTTGCAGACTCTGAGAGCAGAGCAGACGCAAAGTGGGAGATAAATTTCTTCAGAGCTGCCTCCGGTGACGGATGGACTATCAATTTGGGAGGGAGAGAAGAGAGAGAGAGAGAGAGAGAGAGAGAGAGAGAGAGAGAGAGAGAGAGAGAGAGAGAGAGAGAGAGAGAGAGAGAGAGAGAGAGAGAGAGACAGACCAGTCCCAAAGCTAAGAGGTATGCATTACACTAAACAAATATTAATTTTTTTTTATTTCCAGGATTCTATTAAGAGAGAGACATGATCACCACATACAACATTTTCATGGAAGAGACAATGACAAACGATTTGGCATGGATGGTACACGAACAAGGGTTGTGGAAGCCTCTACACACAGCTCCACGTGCAGCTGTGTGAGAGGCCAGCTGACTCACCAATCACAACACCTGTAGGCTCAAGTTGAGAGGCGAGGCCCAAAAGCTGAAGGACAACCTTCACAAGCACAGACAGGTGAGTACACACACTGAATATTATATATATATATATATATATATATATATATATATATATATATATATATATATATATATATATATATATATATAATACATAATTTGTTGCAGGTGTATAGTGCATAATGTGATGAACACTTCATCTCTCCTCAACAGTACACAGACTTATCTGCAGTTATCCACTAATCTATAACTTCACCACTAATGAATAGCTTCAAGTCTAAAACCAAACCCCATTCATTGTATAAATTTAACTCTTAACAGCCAATCTTCTCCGAAATATAAGATCCCTTCCCTTCCTTCATCTAGACTTCACCCTCACACTTCTCCATCACCGATTTACCACCACACTTCCACAATTCTCCCTCCCACAACCCACTACTTCTCTCTCTCTCTCTCTCTCCATCACCCCAGCATCCCTTCCTCCCCACACCCCCCACACTTCTCCATCACCTTCTCCCTCCCCTCCCCTCCCATTTCCCTGTACTTACAGGGGTGTGATAAGACCTGGAAAATGATTATTAACCTTGAGGGGAGGAATCATATTGATCACAGTGATTGCTTCCCTACCTCCCTCCCCATTTCTATAATCTTACCTCACGTTTGCCCACATCATCACAATTTCGCCCTAGTATCCAATTGCCAGATTTTCTCTCCCTCTTTATCGTTGGTTGGGCCATTATACTACTGTATTATTTTTAATTTTGTTCTATATACGATTTATTTGTGTGTGTATTTTGTTATCTGTGTTCATACTTTCTTCTGTTCGATTCTGTCTTTCTGGTAATTGGGTTGTCTTTCAAATTTTCTATGTTTCTATGTCTGGTTGGCTGTCTGCCTCTGTCAGTGTCAAAGTGTCTGTGCCTGTCGGGGTGTCTATAAATCAGAGTGTCTCCTGTCTATACATCTGTCACTCTGTCTGTATGTCTCTCCCAAGCAAAAAAAATCCCTGATATTTGATTTGATGATTTCTGATGACGTTTCCTGATCGGAGATTAGATGGCAGGATAGAGGAGGTAGAGTGGACGGATTAAACAGGGTTAAGGAGAGAAGTCGAGCAGAGATGGGCGTAAGAGAAGCCTGTGGGAGAGGTGAGAGTGGAAGAGGCTGAGAAGGGAGAGAGAGAGAGGGATAGAGAGAGAGGGATAGGAGGCCGAGGGCCGAAGCTTATCACTACCCACCATCACGCCTGAAAATTAGTCTAGTACATCTCTATTCCCAGAGAGGCTTGAGAGACGTGGATAGAGACTGGGGAGAGGGGAGTGAGAGGGGAGAGGTGGAGAGAGATGAAAGGAAGAGAGGGGAGAAGGGGAAGAGTGATGAGGGAGGGTGTAGCAGAGGAAAGAAAGCAAGGGGAGAGGTAGAGAGTTAGGAAGTTGATAGAGAAGTAGAAGATTAAAGATTATTCAGAACAGAAAGAGAGTGGAAAATAAAACTTAAGGGATGGAGAAGGGAAGTAAAGGAGAGATGAAAGGGAAGATAATAACCGGAGACACATAGCAATAAACATTACAGATGTAAGGCACTGATGCTAGAAAAGGGGAATAAAAAGAAAGAGAGAGAGAGAGAGAGAGAGAGAGAGAGAGAGAGAGAGAGAGAGAGAGAGAGAGAGAGAGAGAGAGAGAGAGAGAGAGAGAGAGAGAGACAACCTGTACTGGAGCACAACATTACAAGGACGAATCCAGGACGTACAAGCTCCAGAACCACCGAACCAAAAACATCATCCAGAACCAGAGATTACGAGGAAGACCTCGAACCCCGACCCTCTACACATCCAACACCACAAATTCCTCTAAGACTCACACAGTACACAACCCCTATTTAAACCCTATTTAAAACCTACTTCACGCCCATCACGGTTCAGTCGGCAGTGAGTGTAGCTGATGAGTTGAGGCTGCGGGTTCCCAACTCATCACTCGGCCTCAATATGTACGACTATGCATCATGACTCGTTTCGGAGCCCAGGCTCTGTAGTGAAGGTCAAGACGAAGCGACGACGAAGGTTTAAGGTCGACACACTGCCATTTGAGAACAGACAAGCTCCATAGGTCACAGTTTAAGAATGGAGGGACAGGAGAGGAGAAGGAGAGGGAGGGAGTAGGAGGACATAGAGGAAGATGAGGACAAGGAGGAGGATTTGGATTATCTTGAGGAGCGCCGCAGGTAGAACTAATCACAGGGAAGACGTCTCTTACCTCCCTAGGAGTCGGTCTTCCTTCCACCTCCGGGGAGGGGAGATGGAGGGAAGAGAAGTGGAAAGATAGATGGAAGGGGAAAGAGATGGAATGGTGGGAGAGAGAGAGATATGATGAGAGAAAATGGGCCAACAGGCCTTTCGTACTTCTCTTTAATCTTACGTTCTTATGAGAGAGAGAATGAAGAAAGAGGGAAGCGGAAGATAGGGCAAAGGAACCGGAGGGCCGGATAGAAAGGAAAGGGGGAGAAAAGCAGTATAATACTGGAAAGGAAAGAGATAACGATGAAAATAATAAAGTACAATTAATTAAGAGGAAGGAGCTCCATACCTGCAGACTCACGAGACCTGTAGCAGGTGTGTGTGGGTGCTCTACAACACCTACACACTACAACTCTACCCACACACTCCTCCACCACCTCCTCCTGCCACCCGTCAAAATACCTAACAAGTAATGTGAACAGACAGACAGACAGACAGACAGGAACCACTTGCCAAACTACTCAACGAACGACCCCCGTCACACCGCAAGTAACACCGAGACAGCCATGACAGTCAAGCCAGGTGTTGTCTCATTTATTACCAATAAAAGTGACTCTGTAAACAAGCGTTACACGCGGAATCTCACGTCCAAAATAACGCTACTGATTGAGAAATGTTGCACAGTGGATGACTCTGCAATACTGCCGTGGCATCACCACGACGGGCGATAAATGCCATGGGTGCCTAACCGGTGCTGACACCAGTGCCCTCTCTCGCTGTTTCAGCCATTTGATACGGTTAGAAATGGTATTACCACGATGGAATATTAGCATGAAGTCCTCTCTCTCTCTCTCTCTCTCTCTCTCTCTCTCTCTCTCTCTCTCTCTCTCTCTCTCTCTCTCTCTCTCTCTCTCTCTCTCTCTCTCTCTCTTTCACTCTGGAAAGGAAAAGAGCCCATGTCCATTGCAGGTCTAAGTACAACCTCGAGTGCAAGGTGCAAATGCAACAGTTACCGTTGTATGTCACATTGCTTTTGTTTTACATGTTTAGAGATATTCATTTAACGTTTAGAGATAAGTAAATGTGATTTAAAATAAAGATATAAAATATACAATATGTATTATAGAGATAATGGATATGAAATGTATTGTCGGTATACACGATATCTGCATCAGGAAGCATTTCGGCGCCAGTAGCTGCATTTGCGTAGACTAAATCAATCGTGAAATAACATATATATACACATTCCTACATTTGCAGGAGCCTACACCTCGTATTATACTACAGATAACCAATCTATAATTCTATGATATCATACATCATTATTTTTCCTCATTATAGAATATTACAGAGCAATATTTCCTCAATACATGATATTATAGATGTCAATTCTCTTATATTATAATACTGTTCTCCATTTCCTCGTTAAACTTATGATAGACTACATGGATGAAAGCCATTCAACATGATATAAAAATAAGTTAAGTAAAATATGCATCAAATACAAATATTACATAAATATAAAAAAAACTGGAAAAGCAGAGCTGCAAAATTTTAAATACACAGGAATTTCGAAATGTTGTAAACAATTCGAAGTGACACATATTCCAGAATCCATCCAAACTCCATTTGACAATCAAATATAGACAAATATATTTTTGCTTTTGTCTTCAGCACAGCGACTGCCTCGATGAGTGTTTTTGTTCATCACGATCCCCAGACTTAATTACTTGTGAGCTTGGATTATCGTGTCATGGGTGTCAGGATGGGATGTGATTGGGTGTCAGAGGTGATTGGGATGGGTGAGAGAGTGACCCAGGTGGTGTCAGAATAGGCTGCGTTAATGTTATGAGTGGAATGGGATGGGTGTCAGTGAGTATGAGTCAGACTAATGAGTATCAGTGGATTGGTTGGATATCAGCGAGGATAAGGGAGATATCAGTCCCTGTTCTTTCTGAATATAACACAACTGCTTATATATACACCCTAGCGGAAGGTATATTCCCTTCGCGTATATCCCAATATTTTCCAGGTTCAAAATATACTTCACTGTCCGAGAATATCTGAACGAATATCTTCCATTATCTAATTACCCCAAAACGCGATAATAATCCCCCTTCAACTTCCACCCGTCTCTTCCCGCTAAAATTAAAACCCTATTGCCCGGCCTAGCAATAAAAATACGAATACATACTGAATTCCTTTTATCGTCCTCGCTCTCCATAAATAAATAAATACAAAATAATTTGAATTTTTTTTTTAATCTGCTTTTGCAATCCCAAAATTCCAACACAGAATTTTTTTTTTCATCCCCATCTCTTAAATACAAATTGAATCATTTCTGTATCGCTCGTTACAAAAATAATCTGAAATCGCACCACAACCAGGATTTGTTTGGTGAATTAGAGCTGGGATTGGCTGGGATTGGAGAGCATTAATGCAGTAATGAGTCGCGAGGGAGAGAATATTCCCGAGGAGATACTTGAGTTTACAAGCAGGTTTACAAGCCGGTTTACAAGTCGGTTTGCAAGTCGGTTTTTCTTAAGGGGAAGGATTAAGGGCTCGCTGAAATGGTTACACTTAATGACTCAAGTCTGGGTCAAGGGCTAATCATACCAGGGTAGTTTGAATCAAAAGAGTCAAGCTTAAGGATCCGTTATCTATGTCGTTAGTATCAAAGAGTCTCACTGAATGATTCACTGAAGGATTAGTGAATTCGGCAAAAAAGATCTCCTTACACACACAGAAATCACAATAGCGTGATGCATCAAATGAACAAATCCACAAGGGCCGTGACGAGGATTCGAACCTACGTCTGGGATGCTATCGGACGTAGGTTCGAATCCTCGTCACGGCTCCTTGTGGATTTGTTCAAAGGTCTCCTGTTTCGCAAGTCAAAATCAGTGAACCTGGTCATTTTTAGTCGCCCTGGAGACGAACAGTTGGGAATTTATGTTCATGTTAAATATATTTTGTTGGTAATGTTGGAAAACTTTATTGATTTTGTCCCAGTAAAGAGAAGGAGGGTGTTGCTTACGTCATATTTAGTGACCATTACTTAGTTCTGTCCATTACGTGTAATTATGTAGGTTATTAGGAGGTGGGATACGAGAACGGGTGAAGTAATGGTGCCTTAACCATTTGGACCAACGGGGCTCGAACGCGAACCTTGAAGTTGACTAAATATACCACACTGCGACACAATATGTCAAAGAAAAGATGAATACTGGAAACAAAGAAATAACAATGTAGAAATTACTTGTTCGACTGAAGATTGGAAAAATAACACTATTGTACGAATCAGTTTTAATGCTTTACGGTCACTTTATAATGAGTTTTTTTGTCCATAATTACTATCTAATCACTATTAAATCTCAAGATATAACATACTTTTGTCCCAATTTTTTTTTCTCTCTCTCTCTCTCTCTCTCTCTCTCTCTCTCTCTCTCTCTCTCTCTCTCTCTCTCTCTCTCTCTCTCTCTCTCTCTCTCTCTCTCTCTCTCTCCCACACACACTCCTCCATCTTTCTCACCCCCTTTCTGCCAATCTAGTGAAAGCCCCAGGCGAGGGGCAGCCTGGATCCTTGCACCCTTCTTTTGTGCCGGTAAATTGGTTCCATTTTACGAGGCAAGTCTCCCCTACATTTAAGCGGGATTGATATCGGCTGCACAGACCCGAGGCTCGCGCCCCCTATGTCTCCCGGCTGGTGATCTTGGCCTGATCACTGACAGCCCACCACGAGCTTAGTGAGCTGGCTCACACAGCCCACCATGAGCTTAGTGAGCTGACTCACACAACCCACCAGGAGCTTAGTCAGCTGACTCACACAACCCACCAGGAGCTTAGTGAGCTGACTCACACAAAATCCACCACGAGCTTTGTGAGCTGACTCACACAGCCCACTCAGGAGCTTAGTGAGCTGACTCACACAACCCACCATGAGCTTAGTGAGCTGACACACACAACCCACCAGGAGCTTAGTGAGCTGGCTCACACAGCCCACCAGGAGCTTAGTGAGCTGACTCACACAACCCACCATGAGCTTAGTGAGCTGACACACACAGCCCACCACGAGCTTAGTGATTCACACAGCCCACCAGGAGCTTAGTGAGCTGACTCACATAACCCACCACGAGATTACTGAGCGTTCACTGTGGCCAAATGTGGTACATTTAGCTCGTTGATATTATCTCAACTAACTGTAGTAATTATTTCAGTGCATTAAACTTGGTTTAACTGTGGTCAATTAAACTGTGGTGAAACCCCTTCGTTGTGGCAGAATCTGTTTGTTGTGGTAAACTCAACTCACTCGAAGGGACGGAATACAATATGCAGAAAATTAATGTGCTTGTGGAATGTTTATGGAGATAAAATACTAGATAAAGTCCATCTTATTCTCCTTTCACTCTTATTCTTCCTTGATTTTTACCTCTCTCTCTCTCTCTCTCTCTCTCTCTCTCTCTCTCTCTCTCTCTCTCTCTCTCTCTCTCTCTCTCTCTCTCTCTCTCTCTCTCTCTTATCATTAAGGTGCTCGTTGCTATGTGCAAAGGGGTCGGTTGCAATGTTTGTTGTGTGATGCAGTGATAAGGTAGCCTGGTCTTGTTCCCCTTTGAGAAATTGTTTTCCCCTCTGAGAGTCTGTTCTCGCTCTCTAAGAGTTTGTTTACCTCTCGAGTGTTTGTTTCTCTTAAAACTTGTTCCCTGTGAGGGTTCGTTTCCCCCCTCTGAAGGATTGCTTCCCCTCAAATGCCTCCTCCCCCCCCCCTCCACCATCAGGTGACCCTGCCCAGCACCTTTGCCCTCGTTCTCTACCTAACAAGCCCATCTTAATGACATTTTTGCCCACCCTTTTATCTAAAAGTTGTGTGTGGGTTTTCTTCACAAACTTTTAAGAGCAGCCTTCCGCTTTTTAATATTTCGGGGTCCAGAATAATTTTTTGGAACCCGCGGATGGGTTTTTACAAGTATTTCTTTTTTCCTTTTCACTGGGTGAAAATATTCGCTATTTATTCTCACGTTCCGCAAAGTTGGAGGAGAATATTGCTGTCGGTTTCTCTGTGCAGCGTTGTTTGTTGAGTCTGTACAGAGGAGCACAAGTCGCAGTAACTTGAAGGGGAAAGTATAATAGTTCCAGTAACGTGGTTGGAACAATATGAGTTTCAATAACGGAGCAGACTGGCCGTTACTATGGTCGGGGAAACGATTCTACACATACTACCTTACGGCTGAAACCTTTGCAAAACACTCATCTGGGAGCTTAATTAAAACTCCCGTGTGTGTGTGTGTGTGTTGTGTGTGTGTGTGTGTGTGTGTGTGTGTGTGTGTGTGTGTGTGTGTGTGTGTGTGTGTGTGTGTGTGATCCACTTCATGGATCAACTGCACCAGATCCCAACATGACAATAACATGTTCTTCGATTGAGCTTATTGAAAGAATACATAATTGCTACACACAGCCAATCTCCAAAAAATATCCTAATCAACAACACCGAAATACTCGACATATACAATAACAATAGAAGATTAGACATAGGCGAAGCACTACATATCAAACCCTGTCATATAGGCATCAAGAACTTGTCTAACAGTTCTGAACATCCTGACAGCTCACGCCTCGCCTGTTATCCCAGTCAACACAGGCTGGTTACGTGTACTTCCCCTTATCCTACATGGCTGTATATACTGTAGCTTCAGGTCTGTGGTATATATGTAAAACTAGTGCACTAAAACAGAAGCGAAAAAGAAACAGGGATAAAGGAGGAAACCCCACCTCCATTTAAAACTTTGACCCAAATATCACATTAACAAGATTATCGCGAATAACCGAACTCAATTACGGGCTCACTATAGCCCGTGCTACATGGATATTTCGTTCTGAGTAGCAATATCTTTAGTATATGCCTTTCTTCTCTCCCTCCGAAGATGCTGAATGCTGCAGTGAAATGTATCATTTTCACTTCCTTTACAATTAAAGAAAAAGTGTCTGTTTGTCTAAGGAAGGAGGACAGACGCTTGCGGGTAGCTTCATTAAATTCTGCCACATTTAGGGAGTCATCAGCGCCCATTATATTATTTATAATATAATGGGCGCTGTTGTAATATTATAATATTATATTATATATATTATTATAATGTTATAATATAATATAATATTATCTATAATGTATGTATATATATATATATATATATATATATATATATATATATATATATATATATATATATATATATATATATATTTATATATATATATATATATATGTCGTACCTAATAGCCAGAACGCACTTCTCAGCCTACTATTCAAGGCCCGATTTGCCTAATAAGCCAAGTTTTCATGAATTAATGTTTTTTCGTCTACCTAACCTACCTAACCTAACCTAACCAAGCTTTTTTTTGGCTACCTAACCTAGCCTTACCTATAAATATAGTTTAGGTTAGGTTAGGTAGGGTTGGTTAGGTTCGGTCATATATCTACGTTAATTTTAACTCCAATAAAAAAAAATTGACCTCATACATAGAGAAAAGGGTTGCTTTATCATTTCATAAGAAAAAAATTATAGTAAATATATTAATTCAGGAAAACTTGGCTTATTAGGCAAATCGTGCCTTGAATAGTAGGCTGAGAAGTGAGTTCTGGCTACTAGGTACGACATATATATATATATATATATATATATATATATATATATATATATATATATATATATATATATATTGGGAAATTGCGTGTAATCAGATTGTACCAATAGTTACGTCGCTAAGAATATTTACAGCATTATTTATAATCTCTCTCTCTCTCTCTCTCTCTCTCTCTCTCTCTCTCTCTCTCTCTCTCTCTCTCTCTCTCTCTCTCTCTCTCTCTCTCTCTTTCAACATCCGAGTCAAGAGACGTTTTTACTGCCTTTGAGAGACAGAAAAAGAATCAGTGATTACGTTTCAACGAGATTTTTTGTAATACTTATTCTGAACTTAATAGACGTGTCACATTTTACATTCCTGATCCACATAGCTGCATTTATACACTTATAAATGAAGTGATTAATGTATGATATTCGTGAATGTTTCTGGCAAATCAGTTAGTAACTCTTGTCAAGGGCGTTAAGACTTATCACAGTTGGAAGCTGGAGACACAAATGAGTTGGGAATGTGAGGTAGTTCAGGGTGGATAGAAGTGGAATGATCCTAAAAGCGAAGAGGTGGACGCCATCTTCATCCACAAGATTAACTTCAAGAATACTTGATTACTATCCCGGCTGGAGGTGGGTAGGAGGTAGGGCAAAGAGTTAGATTTCGCTCCCTTTAGGGCCGTACGCAATGATTCGGAACGACTGAACTCACATACACATATGTGAACACGCACACACACGCATTCTTTGTGTGTGTGTGTGTGTGTGTGTGTGTGTGTGTGTGTGTGTGTGTGTGTGCTTACTTACACTTACTAGGTGAGTATACACACACACACACACACACACACACACACACACACACACACACACACACACACACACACACACACACACACACTACACTCTCTCTGTTAAACACACATTCCTCCAAACATATACTTACACCCACATCCTTAAAAACAAGCAAATACACCCCCTCCCCCTCACACACCCAATTCTAACCTACACATTCTACACATCCCCCAAACACCTCACCACCCCCCCCACCCCCTCATTCCCCCATTGACAACAGCGCTACCCCCACCCCCCCATTCCATAGGAACACCTGAAAAAATTCCAGTGCTATTGCAACAAGTTCAATTGGTCATCTCACCCCGAGGTCACAAAGGCCCCCAGGACCTTACTCTGCCCTTGTTAGAGACTCATATACCTCCCCCTCAGCTCCTGGGCTCCAGCACATCACCTCAAGTCACATGTAAGCAGGAGAACCAACTCGACGGTGAAGTTTTGTGTGTTATATCAAAGCGAAATGAGGTTAATCAGTTAGTGCTGGCAGGTTGCAACCTGAAATGATGTTATTTGTTTTGGAGAGTTGGGGGTTCAGGGGTGAGACGGGTGGGGTTGGGGTGTTAATTGGGTTACGATCTCGAATATCATATTGTTGGACTTAAGGGCCATCAACCTCTGAAGGGTCAACTAGGTCCTTACACATTCGTATTGACCAATCAGCTTGTACATCTTAGACCTGGTTATATAGCTCAAGACCAAAACAAACTCTGGGTGTATACACACGCCAAGTGGATGAGGACACCTCTCTGTGCTTGTAGCCCGTGTTGTAGAAGGGTGTAGCAGTACACTAGTACACCGTGCATTGTACAACTAACTACGGTGAACTGCTAATGACGCCATGATGACGTCTGCTACTTTTATCATTACTAGGGCTAATACTATTGTCATTACTACTAAACATTGAATCAATATATATCACTACTCAAATTATAAGTATTGACTATTTAAAATAGTCAATACTTATAAGTAAATTGACTTGTAAGTAAAACTTACAAGTAACTTACTTGACTTACAAGTAACTTGTAAGTAAATTGACTAAATATTAGTCAATTTACGTCTAAAAACGTAGGTTTGTTTTTACCCTCGTGTGTAAACCTGCTCAGTCCAGCCAGAAATATTGAGATTTGTAAAAAAATCATTATGAATAAATCCTTCTAATTTCTAATTCTAATGTGTGGGAGCGATGGTGGGGTTAAAATATAGATGAGCGAGACCTGGGGATCACCAACGTACAAGCGAAGGTAATCATTTATTAACCCCTGTGCGATCAAGAGTTTTATTAAGGAAATTTGTGTTTGTTTGACAATTACGTTATCTGTAAAAAGTGAACCAGACACAGAATTTCAATATTGTCTCTGATACTTATTGATGCCCTGGAAACCCTGTGTTCCTGTTATTGGTAGTGGAGTTCCAAGTTTATTTGGCCAACCTTTCCTGTTCTGTTCGTGTTTAACTATTTCTAAACCCCCATTCTTGTTGTGTTTGTAATTGTTTTTGAATGTTTATTTTGGGGGGATTTATAGTTCTGTGCGTTTTAATGTAGGTGTTTGTTAAGTGGGAGTGTTGTTAACCCACCAAACACACAGCGAAACTACGACGTTGCTACAACGTTCGAACAAGATTTAACACCTGCTAACAAGCGATGAGTCACAATAACGTGGCTAAAGTATGTTGACCAGACCACACACTAGAAGGTGAAGGGACGACGACGTTTCGGTCCGTCCTGGACCATTGTCAAGTCGATTGTGGTCAAATAAGGTCACAATCGACTTGACAATGGTCCAGGACGGACCGAAACGTCGTCGTCCCTTCACCTTCTAGTGTGTGGCCTGGTCAACAACCTCCTAACAAGTTATAACAACCAATATAACAAGTTGTAACGTTCTAATACGGTAAAAACACGTTAAGCCAAGATGTAACTCTGAGTGTAACTCAGAGTACCTGAGTACACTCAGGTACTCTGAGTTACAGTGTCCGTCTGTCTGTTTATTCCCCGCACGTCTCCCGTCTTGGCATCTTGTGTTAAAAATGATCTCAAAATGCACTGAAGAATTTCAGGTTGCAGCTTGTCAGTGTGTATGCAAGAACAGGCAAACAAGGAGAGTATTTGAGACTGTGTGAGCGTGTGAGTCTACCTTGGGACACCTTCATTCCTCGTGTGGTAAACCTTCAGTCTCAAGTTTACCGCTTAATGTAAATTTTGAGCTGTAAATCTATCTATTTTCCGTTCTTAGTGACTCATGTATACTCTCACATGTATCACCTCTCTTCTATACGTATACAAGAATACTTCGACATCATACCTTTCTCTCTGCCACATCATTACTACTCAACCAATCACGTGAGGCAGGCCAGTACCAATCACCTGAGGCAGGCCAGTACCAATCACCTGAGGCAGGCCAGTACCAATCACCTGAGGCAGGCCAGTACCAATCACCCGAGACAGGCCAGTACCAATCACCTGAGGCAGGCCAGTACCAATCACCCGAGGCAGGCCAGTACCAATCACCCGAGGCAGGCCAGTACCAATCACCCGAGACAGGCCAGTACCAATCAACCGAGACAGGCCAGTACCAATCACCCGAGGCAGGCCAGTACCAATCACCCGAGACAGGCCAGTACAAATCACCCGAGACAGGCCAGTACCAATCACCCGAGACAGGCCAGTACCAATCACCCGAGACAGGCCAGTACCAATCACCCGAGACAGGCCAGTACCAATCAAGGCAACAAATCAAGACACAAACACGTAGCATATATTATTTTTCATACAAATTACTTCCCCGTCGGGAATATATAAACTCGGGAAAAAAATTGTAGCCAGGCTAAAGAAAGAGTTTTGGCCGGGAAAAAAAAACCACGGAAGAAAAATAGGTTTGGATGCTGGGATTCAATATTTCACTACATCTCTGAGGTCCTGGAGGGCTGGCAGCCTCCGCCCCCTCTTCCTGCACGCCCTTGCACCCTTTTTTATATTTCTGATATTTGGAGCATGCAATGAATTTCGTTCACGTACGATAGCGAAAAAAATCTATAAATAAAGAAGTCGGTTTAGACCCGCCAGAGTCATTAATAATGTTTTTCGAAGTATTGATGTTATTTAATGCTTTTTTTGCACAGAAAGTGTAGAGTGTGTGTGTGTGTGTGTGTGTGTGTGTGTGTGTGTGTGTGTGTGTGTGTGTGTGTGTGTGTGTGTGTGTGTGTGTGTGTGTGTGTGTGTGTGTTGGGGAGAGTAGTTGTGCTTGCAGGGGGTTGAGGTTTAACTGTTGGTACCTGCCTCTCCGCCTACAAGCGACTTGAATGCCGGATTCCAGAGCCGGTTTGAAGCTGTGATTGGAATCTACCTCCACCCGATCACTTAGTTCACTGATTCAATAACTTCATAATGTCAAACTTTTTATCGCCTCACTTATTCACTTATCTTCCTACTGCATCCCTTTGCTTGTGTTCTATATACCAAATAATCTTTATCCATTTTCCCTTTGCATTGTGGGCGTGGTACTCACCATTTTCTATATTCCAGCCATGTAAGATTTAATTCCTTTGGGCTTCCCTTGTAACTCATGGCCCTCAGGTCTGGACCTAGTCGAGTCGCAGACTTTTGGACTTGGTTCGTGTGATTGTGAGTTAGTTAGGTTGTGTGTGTGTTGATTCGTGTGAGAGCGTGAGAGGTAGATAGTATGAGAATAAGTTGGTAAGAGTAAGGCCGTCTGGGATGCTCTCGGACGTAGGTTCGAATCCTCGTCACGGCCCTTGTGGGCCGTTCATAAGGCTGCAATGGTTGATTTGGCTACTGTCAGTTTGTGCTGACTTACGAATGTCTGAGTGGCTTGGCTGGTGTGTGAGTGTGTGTGTGTGTGTGTGTGTGTTTGTGTTTGTGTGTGTGTGTGTGTGTGTGTGTGTGTGTGTGTGTGTGTGTGTGTGTGTGTGTGTGTGTATACTCACCTAGTTGTACTCACCTAGTTGTGCTTGCGGGGGTTGAGCTCTGGCTCTTTGGTCCCGCCTCTCAACCGTCGTGTGTGTGTGTGTGTGTGTATGTGTGTGTGTGTGTGTGTGTGTGTGTGTGTGTGTGTGTGTGTGTGTGTGTGTGTGTGTGTGTGTGTGTGTGTGTGTGTGTGTGTATGTGTTGATTGGTAAGGTGTGAGTGTGTGACTTAACCACTTGCCATCCTAACAAGCAGAGCTCGGGTCAAGAACCTATCATTACCTGTCCGCCTCTCTCTCTCTCTCCCACCATCAACCTCTCACTAATTACAGGTGCCTCCCGCCGGCAATTAATTAGAATAAACAGCGCTCCCCTGATACCTCTTATCTGCCTGATTACAGGTAAGTGGAACACGTGGCTGCCTGATAAGGTCAAAGGTAAATTTATACACATTGCGCTCTCCTTATTGAAGTCAATTGAACAGTGTGAATCAGTTGCAAATTTCATGATTATTCTGGGGGTCTAGGCTGAGGTTAATAATGTAACATAGCTGTTACTTATGCAAGTAACTTTAAGTAAGTAGCAAGTTACTTATGTTACTGTTACAAATCCACAAGGGCCGTGACGAGGATTCGAACCTGCGTCCGAGAGCATCCCAGACGCTGCCTTAATCGACTGAGCTACGACATTTTCAAAATGATGCATCACGGAATTGTGATTTCTGTGTCTGCTTACTTATATTTGCAGCGATTTTCGTATTTCGTGCTTCACGAAATACGAATTTTAGCCGTATTTATTTTCGTGCAAATGAAAGTCTGATGTTATTTGCACAGACACAAATTTTCATGCATCACAACACAGCGCTGAAGTAGTCTGAAAAGCTTTGAATATTTTATGTATGAAATATTTTCAAATATTTTGTATGTGTGTGTGTGTATACGGGCGCCTGATAGCTGGGTGGATAGCGCTTCGGATTCGTAGCTCTAAGGTTCCGGGTTCGATCCCCGGTGGAGGCGGAGACAAATGGGCAAAATGTTTCTTTCCACCCTGATGCCCCTGTTGCCTAGTAGTAAATAGGTACCTAGGAGCTAGACAGCTGCTACGGGCTGCTTCCTGAGGGGTGTGTAACAAAAAGGAGGCCTGGTCGAGGACCGGGCCGCGGGGACGCTAAGCCCCGAAATCATCTCAAGATAACCTCTCAAGATATATATATGTGTGTGTGTGTGTGTTTTAAAATTAACCATATACATTTATACTTTCTGTATATACATATTCTTAATAAATATGATATATCTAGAGTACCTATCTGTATTACATATAAACACATATACTTCATGTCTCATACTAATGCATGTCCTCGTCAGTGACCAGCAGTGACCCCTCATGTCTCAGGGAGTGACATGACATAATACCGTGACATGACACGGTCACCTTGAGTTGTAGAGCTGAGAGTCTGCAACACAGGGTCGTAACACTGTGTAGCCACTACCGTATAACGCGATAGAATACAACGTGATCAACCCAACTATTGAGGCGGTGAAATGGGCTCTATAGCACCCGCGTCCCTCGACTCCCCCAGACACGCAGGTTCGATCCCACGGTACCGCCGCAATATTTTTCAGATTCAGAACCTTTCTACGAGTCGACCAATTCGTTAAAAATGCATGCGACGTTAAAGCGACGTATTAGTCAACGTTAAAGCACCGTATTTTTGACGTTTTCTATGCATCGGCTTTGATAGGTTAGCTGAGTTGGCTTCGTTTGTATGTTTGTGGTCAGACAGAACAGATGCATATTTTACGGAGTGGCAAAGCGAAGAACGAGTTGTATACCGCTTAGTGGGGTTAATCAGGGGGGGGGGAGAGAAAGAGGGGTAGTTGGGGGTGATTAGGGGAGGGGGGGCTTATGCCACAAGGGGGGGGGGGGAATGGGGTGATCGGAGGGGAAGGGGGGGGGGAGGGGGTGAAAGATGCATACAGCATAAAGTGGAAGTTTAGAGTATATGAGAAAACTTGCCACACGGTGCTCCCCCTTTCTTGTTGACTTTTACCAATACCTGAATAACTAAGTATTGGCTGAAGGGGGGGGGGGGGAAGGGGGAGAGTGGGGGTGTAGGAAGGGGGGAGGGGAGGTTGGGGTGGGGGGGGGTTGGAGCAGGGAAAAGGGGAGGGGGAGGGAGGGAGGGAAGGGGTAGAAAGAGGGAGAGAGTGATTGGAGTAATTACGTCAGTGTATTTGTTTGTTTATGTGTATTTGTGTGTATGTTTTCACCTAGTTGTGTTTGCTGAGGGTTGAGTTCCAGCTGTTATGTTTGTTCATATGCTTGATTTCTCTCTCTCTCTCTCTCTCTCTCTCTCTCTCTCTCTCTCTCTCTCTCTCTCTCTCTCTCTCTCTCTCTCTCTCTCTCTCTGTCTCTGTCTCTCCCTTCCTTCCCGTTCTACGTATCTACTTGCACTAACTACAGTAGATGTTAAAATTAACCCAAAACCAAACAGAGGAAAAATAACAACAATTCCCGCCATCATAAACCCGTAAACCCGGAGATAAAACCAAAAGTCTGCCACGCAAGCCGGACGGAACGGCCCCGTAACCCGGAATTATCTCCCGCTGAAATTATAATTTACCTGACGTCTGGGATGAGATCATGGCCCCGTTCCTCACACCTTCGGTAATTAGAGCTCACCTTCCCCCCGGCCCTTAATTAAACTTTACCTGGATCTGTCACTCATTATCGTCACCGCTAGGTCATCATCCTCACTATAATTATCCACATTAACTTCACCTCCCTTTTTTATGATTATAATTACTCGGTCGTTATCATGAGAGTTTTTGGATATTCCTGCCGGGTGGAAAGCAGTTTTTTTTAATGGGAATTTATTGTCTTTTTTTACGTTAATATTTAAGTAATTAAAATAATAATAATAGCACCATGACCGTATAATTAATGACAGTATTGTCATTAGTGTTGGCGCCGCCTGCCTCCACCGACACGCCGAGTTGAGAGGCGGGACCAAAGAGCCAAAGCTCAACCCTCGCAAGTACAACCAGGTGAGTACATCCAGGTGAGTGCACAGTATCAGAGACTCGCCCGAGGTCGCAAGGATTAATTTGCTAAACCCGCCAAGTGATCTTGGCTCTGAAGGGAGGCTTACCTTGCCGGGGCCCGCCGAAGGCAATGGGGAAGGGGGAAGGGAAAGGTAGGGGAAAGGGAGGTGCAGGGGAGTGGAAAGGGGGGTGGGAGAGCTAACGAGAAGACAGCGATAAGAAGTACGACGTGGTTGGGTTGTTATGAACGAAGGAACACTGAAAGCGGCGAGGAAATTGCATTCGTTCGTAGTTACGTCTTCAGGTGAGGGAGGAACTACCTTCAGGTGAGGGAGGAACTACCTTCAGGTGAGGGAGGAACTACCTTCAGGTGATTGGACAGGGGAACTAGAGGCCTCAACGGTCGCACTTTCAGGCGAGCAATAACAAATCGTAAAGCTTTTATCGCTGTTAGTTTGATCTATTTGCTTGAAAATACGTCGTTCATGAATGTTCAGGAGAGAGTGTGTGTGTGTGTGTGTACTCACCTAATTGTACTCACCTAATTGTGCTTGCGGGGGTTGAGCTCTGGCTCTTTGGTCCCGCCTCTCAACCGTCAATCAACTGGTGTACAGATTCCTGAGCCTACTGGGCTCTATCATATCTACATTTGAAACTGTGTATGGAGTCAGCCTCCACCACATCACTTCCTAATGCATTCCATTTACTAACTACTCTGACACTGAAAAAGTTCTTTCTAACGTCTCTGTGGCTCATTTGGGTACTCAGCTTCCACCTGTGTCCCCTTGTTCGCGTCCCACCAGTGTTGAATAGTTCATCCTTGTTTACCCGGTCGATTCCCCTGAGGATTTTGTAGGTTGTGATCATGTCCCCCCTTACTCTTCTGTCTTCCAGTGTCGTAAGGTGCATTTCCCGCAGCCTTTCCTCATAACTCATGCCTCTTAGTTCTGGGACTAGTCTAGTAGCATACCTTTGGACTTTTTCCAGCTTCGTCTTGTGCTTGACAAGGTACGGGCTCCATGCTGGGGCCGCATACTCCAGGATTGGTCTTACATATGTGGTGTACAAGATTCTGAATGATTCCTTACACAAGTTCCTGAACGCCGTTCTGATGTTAGCCAGCCTCGCATATGCCGCAGACGTTATTCTCTTTATGTGGGCTTCAGGAGACAGGTTTGGTGTGATATCAACTCCTAGATCTTTCTCTCTGTCTGTTTCATTAAGTACTTCATCTCCTATTCTGTATCCTGTGCCTGGCCTCCTGTTTCCACTGCCTAGTTTCATTACTTTGCATTTACTCGGGTTGAACTTCAACAGCCATTTGTTGGACCATTCACTCAGTCTATCCAGGTCATCTTGTAGCCTCCTACTATCATCCTCTGTTTCAATCCTCCTCATAATTTTTGCATCGTCGGCAAACATTGAGAGGAACGAATCTATACCCTCTGGGAGATCATTTACATATACCAGAAACAGTATAGGTCCAAGGACTGACCCCTGCGGGACTCCACTTGTGACGTATCGCCAATCTGAGACCTCACCCCTCACACAGACTCGTTGTCTCCTGTTGCTTAGGTACTCCTCTATCCACCGGAGTACCTTCCCTCTCACTCCAGCCTGCATCTCCAACTTTCGCACAAGCCTCTTGTGTGGCACTGTATCAAAGGCTTTCTGACAATCCAAAAATATGCAGTCTGCCCACCCTTCTCTTTCTTGCCTTATTTTTGTTGCCTGGTCGTGTGTGTGTGTGTGTGTGTGTGTGTGTGTGTGTGTGTGTGTGTGTGTGTGTGTGTGTGTGTGTGTGTGTGTGCCATAAAACACATCCGAGAAAATCATCAAAAATCCCCACCAGCAAAATGTGACTATTTACGGTTTAAATTCCAAAGATTAAGTCTTGGTTTCCTGCGTGGTGATGGAGTGACAAATGGTGCTGAGGGAGGGTGCCGCAGAGCACAGCCGCTCCGGTTAGATTAGGAAGTCAATAACATCAGCGAAGAGAGGAAGTCAACAGACATCGACGACGAGAGAGAGCAAGCGAGGAAGCCAAGAATCATCACAGGAAGAGAGATATTTCACATCAGTATTTGCCGCCCCATTCCGGACAAATCACACATAAGCTTGTCAGTCTTGTATCAAACGAGAGCGAGACGGTAGTCGCAGTACGTGGATATAACCATCCATGACCTCTCCAAAGGTCACACAATATCCGGCAGACTAATCCGGGGATTGTCTCAGCTAATCTCCTGTAATTACACCGGGTTACTGCCAAATTCTCTGTAAATCCTAGGGAGCAATGTGAAGGTTCTCCTGGGGATTACCTGCATGTCTGGTTATTGCTGTCTACCTGTGTGTGTGTGTGTGTGTGTGTGTGTGTGTGTGTGTGTGTGTGTGTGTGTGTGTGTGTGTGTGTGTGTGTGTGTGTGTGTGTGTGTGTGCGTGTGTCCAGGTTCAGGTGAGGTATAACACTGTATTGTATGATAAGTGTATGCTCGAGTATGGTGTATCTGCATCTAGGTGATAAATGGCACTGCATGCAAAGGATATGTGGTGCTGTATTCATGAGATATAGGACACTATATCCAGGGATATATGGGTGTATACATCATACATCACTGTATCCAGAGTATGTATAGGCATGTATGGGACTGTGCCCAGGGGATGTATGGCACTGCATCATGAGGTCATAAATACAAACAATGGGGGCTTGACCTTGTTTGGCAGTGTGTGTGTATTACCGCCTCTGTCATTACCTCTATTGGTCGATTAATTCATGTTATCCATTGCTCTATATGTAGACGAGTAAACACTGACATTCTCCTCTACAGTTACTGTCTACCTCCCCCCTGTCTATCTTCTGTCTGACTTCTAATTTCTACCTTCCTCTGTCTACCTGTTTTGCTTCTTTGCATGGCTCCTGAGTCTCCATTTTATTAGTATTTTCTTGTGTCTTTAAACATGTCTCTGCGTGCTCAGTGTGTGTGTGTGTGTGTGTGTGTGTGTGTGTGTGTGTGTGTGTGTGTGTGTGAGTGTGTGTGTGTGTGTGTGTGTGTGTGTGTGTGTGTGTGTGTGAGTGTGTGTGTGTGCGCGCGCGTGTGTGTGTGTGTGTGTGTGTGTGTGTGTGTGTGTGTGTGTGTGTGTGTGTGTGTGTGTGTGTGTGTGTGTGTGTGTGAGTGTGTGTGTGTGCGTGTGTGTGTGTGTGTGTGTGTGTGTGTGAGTGTGTGTGTGTGTGTGAGTGTGTGTGTGTGTGAGTGTGTGTGTGTGTGCGCGCGTGTGTGTGTGTGTGTGTGTGTGTGTGTGTGTGTGTGTGTGTGTGTGTGTGTGTGTGTGTGTGTGTGTGTGTGTGTGTGTGTGTGTGAGTGTGTGTGTGTGCGTGTGTGTGTGTGTGTGTGTGTGTGTGAGTGTGTGTGTGTGTGCGTGTGTGTGTTTGTCAGTCTTCCTGTATGACCCCTCGTATTGTCGTCTTCTGCTTATCCGTCTCTCTAATCTTCCTTTTGTCCGTGTATGTCTCTCTTTCTGTCACTCTGTTTTAATTAAGTTTAGGATTCATTAGGATTTGTTCTCATTTTCCTAACGAGTCTGCAAGCTAAAGAAGCTGTACCGTACATAGACACAGCCGAAGCTCGAGCCTAAACTCTGATCTATATACTGGCATTATTAGTGTTTCATTGGGAATAAAACTACATTTAATGTTAATTTACAATCATGTAAGGTACAGGATAAAGCTGGAGCCAGCGGTGCATCACAGCTTTCATACGGCTTGATGTTGTTGTTGTTATAGATTCAGCTACTCGGAACAAGTTCCAAGTAGCACGGGCTATGGTGAGCCCGTGCTACTTGGGCTACTACTACTACCCATTTCAAGCTTAATTACGTGATTGAACATGTTGGTAGTACAAGCCAGTGTGACTATCCTGCTTGTTTGGTTCAATACGTGGCTCGTTCATGGCGCCTGAGGCTAAGTTTTGGGGGGAGATTAGCATACAATCCGTGGCGCCTCTCCCGTCAACATGTGCAATGTTCTGTGCAGCAATACAGCAGGTTTGGAAGTCATCGAGTGACTGATGCCACTGTCTCTCTCTCGCTTTCTCTCTCTTGCTCTCTCTCTCTCTATTTCTCACTTGCTCTTTCTCCTGTTTTTCGCCTCAACGAGTTTTATGACAAGATGACAGATATAAATACACGAGAGGTAGAGATGGACTGACTGCATCTTGCTTGACTGTCAGAAAACGTTCGACATCGTACCTACAAAAGAAACTATTAACTTATTCTCGGAAGAGAAGACACTGGGGGAATACCTCTCGGAGAGGAATCAGAAGGTCACAGCTAGAAAACAGAGCTCAGACTGGAAAGGAGCAACGAGTAGAGTGTAACAATAAACTGCATTTAGTCTTCTTAATACATATTAACTATTAACTACCAAACATAGCCAATAGACTCGTTTATATCTATTATTTCCTGGACGATGCGAAGTTAATGAATAGGATCAAGATAGAAGGATAGATTCTAAGATGATCAAGACATGAGAGATGTGCTGGGATAGAAGCTAGAGACAAAGATGAAGAAGAAGGACATCAAGAAGGTGACCCACAACGACATCAAGAAGCACTTCTTAAATGTAGAGATAATGAACAAGGGAAAAGGCAGCATATCATATAATAAGAAGCAAGATTCACGTCTTATATGATCGACCCCTCCAAGACGGTGGTTACTCGACCCCTCCAAGACGGTGGTTACTCGACCCCTCCAAGACGGTGGTTACTCGACCCCTCCAAGACGGTGGTTACTCGACCCCTCCAAGACGGTGGTTACTCGACCCCTCCAAGACGGTGGTTACTCGACCCCTCCAAGACGGTGGTTACTCGACCCCTCCAAGACGGTGGTTACTCGACCCCTCTTATAAACGGGTACAAACCCCTACAAACCAATACAAAACATAATTAACTTTACTTTTTGAAATCTGGTCACCAACGTTTGTTAAGCCTCGTCAGTCACAAACTTGTTTACACATGACATGACATGTTTGTTTGTTTGTTTGTTTGTTTACACATGTTTTCTTAGTTTTTGGATCGTTAGAAGTTAGTGAGGTGTTGGGTCGCTCTGTGCTACACATCACGTTCCTCTTCCTCCTGGCTGTTTACATTTGCTGGAAGCATTCCCGGGTACCAGGTGTGCCCAGGTGTGTTCATGGACAGGTGTGTCCAGGTGTGTTCATGGACAGGTGTGGAAAGCGAGAAGGAACAATAAAAAGCTGGATACTTACCCCCGAGGTCAATGCCCAGGTGCGTTCCTGGACAGGTGTGTCCATGGACAGGTGTGTCCAGGTGTGTCCATGGACAGGTGTGGAAAGCGAGAAGCAACAACATGGATACTTACCCCCGAGGTCGACCTGCGCGGCGGCCTGCGCAGAGTCCTCGTCATTTCTGGCCAGACACTGGTACATTCCTCCGTCCTCCCGAGACACCTGTAGAGACACGTACATCTGTTACACACACATGTGAACATGTGGAGCAAATACATATTCCTGTACAATGCAATCACGAAGGCGTTATGTATATTTGATAAAATATTGAGGCTACATAATTGGCGCTTTCGCGTTATTGGGATGTACTCACTTAGTTGTGCTTGCGGGGGTTGAGTTCTGGCTCTTTGGTCCCGGCTCTCAACTGCCAATCAACTGGTGTACAGATTACTGAGTCTACTGGGCTCTATCATATCTCCCCAAGCACAACTAGGCGAGTACACACACACACACACACACACATACACACACACACACACACACACACACACACACACACACACACACACACACACACACACACACACAGCCCGCTGCCACGGGCTGCTTCTGGGGGTGTGTGTGTGTGGTGAGAAAAAAAAAAAAATAGTTAGTAAACAGTTGATTGACAGTTGAGAGGCGGGCCGAAAGAGCAAAGCTCAACCCCCGCAAAACTCAACTAGTAAACACACACACACACACACACACACTAGTTGACTGACAGTTGAGAGGCGGGACCAGAGAGCCAGAGCTCAACCCCCGCGCAAGCACAACTAGGAGAGTACACAGGTCTGGTAACAACCGGAGCCCAAGGAAATAGCCTAAAATTACATCCTGTAATTCCCCAAGTATAAATTTTGATCAGGAAGACAAGATGTAATCGTCTTAATTGACTAGTCTCATTATTACCATCTGCAGATCTTCCCAAAGACGCGCCTCACCAATCACTAGTAATTGCCCAATTATAATCCTTTAATTGACAAAGGTACAAGAAATATTTTTAAAATATTGAACATCAATAATGATAATAATAATAATACTATTACGTCTACTAATATATAAATATATATTGGTACGGATAAACGGATAATTATATAAAATAAAGAGTATCTATTTTGCCTAAGATATTTAAGCATCATAACGCTTTATTTGGTGTATAAATGTTAATACATTATGAACGATTTATTTTCTTCACGAACAAGAAAATAACAAACCTTATTTACTCTCATGACAGTCAATCAAGAAACTCAGTCACCCAAGACTGTTGAGAAATCTGTCCTGGAAGATAACGCTAGAACAGATATATCTATCTTTTGGAGATGTGGAGTGTGTGGATGAATACAGTATAGTGTAGACGAATATAGTCTGAAACAGACCAGGAATTGTAGATAGTATTGCCTAAATTCAGTTAAGTGTAGATAATGTAGTCGATTATATTCAAATAAATTTGATTATAGCCAAATGTGGCCAAGTACCGACAAATACAGTCGGTTATTAATAATACAATAAAGTATTGCTTAAATACAATTGAGCACATACAAACACAGTAAAATCTGTCGAAACAGACAGTCGAGTCGGCCGAGCGTACAGCACGCTGGACTTGTGATCCTGTGGTCCCGGGTTTCGATCCCAGGCGCCGGCGAGAAACAATGGGCAGAGTTTCTTTCACCCTATGCCCCTGTTACCTAGCAGTAAAATAGGTACCTGGGGTGTTAGTCAGCTGTCACGGGCTGCTTCCTGGGGGTGGAGGCCTGGTCGAGGACCGGGCCGCGGGAACATTAAAGCCCCGCAATCATCTTAAGATAATCTCAAGAATATAGACAAATACAGTTGAGAATAACTAAAAATTCGAATATTACCAACTACAGTCGAAAATAGTCACATTCAGTCAAAAATAAAACTCATACAGTCGAATAAAAACCTATGAGTGGCAGTATAGGGCAGTAAAGTTAAGAATATACCAACAGTATAGTTTAGGGAAAATAAAGCAGAATACAGCCCAGTCAAACACAGGAGAATATAATCACACGAACTCGCATATATCAGAAAAAAGGATAAAAAAAAATGCAAAAACGATTTTTTTTGTTTACACAGGATAACAAAAAAATGTGAGAAAAACAGTTACATGAAAACCTTAAAAGGTGAACCAGCCTCGTTGAGTAATTCCGGATCTCTGGTTCTCATCCATTAGATTACAGTACCAGCGGCGGCACTGATGGTAAAGTTGGAGTCTAATTGGCTGTTGCTCCGAGCGACCCCCCGCAGCCACGTCAGGGAATGTGTTCGCGGTGTTTTTTCATTAACTCGCGGTGTTTTCTCATTAATTCGCGGTGTTTAGTTCCGCGACTCTAAGGGCATATTCATTGGCTTGACGTGAGTGTATATACGAGTATTGTAAGTCTGGATATCTCTGGGTGTGTGGATGAGCGAGATATCCATCCAAAAGGGATTATGTGTATGCGTCTCCCCAAGGCGGATATCGTTTCTGTGTGAGCCATGTGCTATCACTGTTTTGTTCAAATGTTGTGAACCTTTCCTCGCGCAAATGTCTTTTGGTAATCTTAGTGTACATGCGTAGACATCATTACAGTCATGCGCATGTGCGTAAAGAGTCCGCGGTAATCTTGTGCATGTGTATCATTAGAGACACCATTAGCTTTACCAATATTAACGAATGTAATCCACATTAGGGGATTACATCTTGCACCTGTTTAGTTTGTAACATTTTCCAGCAACATTTGCACTATTTACTCACGATGGGATATAGAGCTACTCTTAATATGTTCACGTACATAGCCAATCACAGCTCACCAATCAACTAATCTTCTCAAATGTCTAAGTGGCCTGACATGTCTTCTCACGAATACCCCCTCACCTATTTTTCGTACTGTGTTTACGAACGCAGTTATCACCACAATTCGCTTCTAATGTCTGCTTTCGTAAGCCCTCACCTGTTTACCTTCGTTCCCAAGGGCCCGATTCACGAAGCAGTTACGAACCTGTATATCGTTCCTCAATCTTTGGCGGCTTTGTTTACAATTATTAACCAGTTAATGAGCTCCGAAGCACCAGGAGACTGTTTATAACAATACCAACAGTTGATTGGAAAGTTTCCATGCATGTAAACGCTAATAAATGTAACCAAAGCCGTCAAAAATTGAGAAAAGGTGTACACGTTCGTAAGTACCTGCGTAACTGCTTCGTGAATCTGGCCACAGGTTACGAACACCTCCCAACCAGGCCAACAAACATCACCAATCACAACACCTTATCGAACCCAAATATTAACCGAGGCCCGAGTATGAGTCCCTAACCTGTCCAATGTGGAGAGTGGTGTCGTAGGTGGTGAGTCTGGGCAGTGAGGGCAGAGGCCGGCCATCCTTGTACCAGGTGAGGGAGGTGACAGGCGAGCCCGACACGCGACAGATGAGGCGGGTAGGACGCCCCAGGTCAACGCGATGAAGGTTAGGTTCGACCGAAGCGCTCAGATGTTCCCTCACCTTCATGTTCACTCTGAGGAGAGAGGGATGCTCACTAGTACACTATATCTACATTTTGATGCAAACTTCTATTGTGATTCATAGTAATTATTTTGCTATGTATTAAAAAACTTACAATATCAATAATAAATAATAATACAGTATGAAATGGCAAGAAAGTGATGTATATATATATATATATATATATATATATATATATATATATATATATATATATATATATATATATAGGAACACTATTAACAATAGGAACATCTTCTTTAATTAAAATATTTACTTTTCAATTAAAATCTATAACGTTAAAAATACTCATGAGTATTCGTCATGATATTTAAAATACAGAAAAATCGAAATTGAAAATGACCCTAGTTATTAAATAAGAAAACATGAAAAGTAAAAAATATTAAAGTTAACTTACGTGATATTAAAACAAAGTAAAATTTGATAATTTAACATCGACAATAAAGACTAAATAAAAATCACAATTAAGATCCTAATGATTCAAAGAGTTTATGGAAAACCAAATTAAATCAATCACTATCGAATTCCTCATGTCAACCATTATAAAGAAACACAAATATTATAAAATATTATAAAATAATACATCCAATTGTTATATTCACCATCACACGATTAAATAGAAAATTATATAACCTATCCCATTTCAAATGAAAGCACCAAAAAAAATTACAATTCAAGGGGAAACTAAAAAATTAAAGAATATAATGACTGCGCAAATATAACAGGCGCGAAACATACAAGAAAAAAATATAGTATACAATACAAAATATACAGTATACAATACAAAATATACAATATACAATAATGCATCAGATGCTTAATTGTATTCTATGAAACATTTCATCGTGTTTGTTCGGCGCGTGTTATATTTGCGCGTCATTATTTTCTTTAATTGTTTAGTTTCCCCTTGATTTGTGGTTTTGCTGTTTTTATTTGAAGTAGGATGGGCCATATAATTTTATATTTGTGATGTGGAATATAACAATTGGGTGTCTATTAGTTGATAATATTTGTGTTTCTTGATAATGCGTGACATGGGGAATTCGATTGTGAATGATTTAATTTGGTCTTCCATAGGCTTTCGAATTTTTAGGATTTTAATTGAGATTTTAATCTTCACTGTCGATGTTAAATTATCAAATCTTTGCTTTATTATCCCGTAAGTTGACTTTGGTATTTTTTCATTTTCATGTTTTCCTTTTTTTAATAACTAGTGTCATCTTTCTTCAAATGTAATCGTGTTTTCAGAATAAATTATTTGTTACTTTAAAATCGATTTTTTATGTATTTTAGATATGATAAAGAATACTAATGCGTATTCATTAAATGTAATATATATATATATATATATATATATATATATATATATATATATATATATATATATATATTATATATATATATATATATATATATATATATATATATATATATATATATATATATATATATATATATATATATATATATATATATATATATATATATATATATATATACAGGTTCTTTCTGACATCTCTGTGACTCATCTGTGTTTGCAGGTTCCAACTATGTTCTCTCTATCTACAGTTTCTTAATTTGAACATTGCTTCTATGTCCACCTTGTCAATCTTAGTATCTTGTACGTCGTTATTATGTCCACCTTAATCCTTCTTTCCTCCAATTCTCTCAGTGCGTGCGTGCGTGCGTGTAAGAGTGTCTGAGATCCCACTGTTTGTTTATGTTCTAAGTCGCCGCATGACTTAGAAACAAAGTTTAAAAGTTAGAGGAGTAGGACGCTCTTAATTAATTACATTACAAGCTCCAGGAGATTATTTTGGAGGTGGCAATATGCTAATTAGGCAATAAGTTGACCAACTTTGGCAGAGGAGCAGTATATTGAGCGGGCCAGAGAGACAGCACGGTGGTGAGTATGGGGAAAATAGTTTTTATATTGTGCTCTAGGGCGGATAATTATCCTGTCCGGTCTCTTCTGTCTCTTGTCTCTTCTGTCTCTTGTCTCTTCTGTCTCTTGTCTCTTCTGTCTCTTGTCTCTTCTGTTTTCTGTCTCTTCTGTCTCTTGTCTCTTCTGTCTCTTGTCTCTTCTGTCTCTTGTCTCTTCTGTCTCTTGTCTCTTCTGTCTCTTGTCTCTTCTGTTTCTTGTCTCTTCTGTCTCTTGTCTCTTCTGTCTCTTGTCTCTTCTGTCTCTTGTCTCTTCTGTCTCTTGTCTCTTCTGTTTTCTGTCTCTTCTGTCTCTTGTCTCTTCTGTCTCTTGTCTCTTCTGTCTCTTGTCTCTTCTGTCTCTTGTCTCTTCTGTCTCTTGTCTCTTCTGTCTCTTGTCTCTTCTGTTTTCTGTCTCTTCTGTCTCTTGTCTCTTCTGTCTCTTGTCTCTTCTGTCTCTTGTCTCTTCTGTCTCTTGTCTCTTCTGTCTCTTGTCTCGTCATTGCCTGCTTGTATCGCCCTGTATGAGTCGCTACTCACTTGTGTGAGGAGTTCTCACCTGTATGAGCAGTTACTCATATGGGTTCTCACCTGTATGAGCAGTTACTCATATGGGTTCTCACCTGTATGAGCAGTTACTCATATGGGTTCTCACCTGTATGAGCAGTTACTCATATGGGTTCTTACCTGTATGAATCCGTCCCGGCGGAGTTGTTGGCGACGCAGAGATAGTGTCCGGAGTCCTCTTGTCTGGTGGCTGTGATCAGCAGTTGGCCCTCCACCACCTGAACGCGCCCACTGCTACCCACGCCCACACGCCCACGGGCGTCGTCCTCGTGGTACCACCTGCAGCGAGGGCGTGAGAGAGAGAGAGAGAGAGAGAGAGAGAGAGAGAGAGAGAGAGAGAGAGAGAGAGAGAGAGAGAGAGAGAGAGAGAGAGAGAGAGAGAGAGAGAGAGAGAGAGGTGGAGAATGTCACATTAACAGTACTACTATATATACGCACTTCTTAAGTTATATTAAGGTTGATCTTTATTTTCGTATTTTTTCTACGTCTATGAATATTTCGTCATTTTATCCCATGTAATAACTATATTTAATTGTCTATTAATAATGTAGAGATATTCTCTCGATTCTTTAATTACTTGCTGTCTCATTATTACTATTATCACATTATTCTATCTACTATCCTATAATTACCATCATAATTAAAGACTAGCTGTACCTCTTAGCATCTCCTAGTTCTACCTACAGCTATCCCGTAGTCCCACCTGCTCCTATTCACAATAACTACTCACTGCATTCAGTTCTGCCCACTTATATTAATTCTACCCACTAATATTGCTCGTTTCACTGCTATGACCCAGTTATCCTTTTTCACTGCTATGACCCAAGTTATTCTTTTCCACTGCTATCAGCCAGTTCCATCCACTCGTACTCGGCTCAAGGTCGACTCACGTGACGGTGGGAGTGGGGTGACCTCTGGCGACACAAGGAAGAAGCAGGTCTTCGCGTGCCCAGGGTCGAATGATATCACGTCGAAGTAGCAGCTGTGGTCGACTCAGCAAAGGTTCGCCTGTTAGGGATGAGAACGAGCTTGTACTAAGGACAGGGATGGAGGTCTGTGTGGTGGTGGTGTACTCGGTGGGGTGAGGGAGAAGGGTATAGGGGTAACGAGGGGGTGGGGTGTTGTGGTGATAGTAGGGGGGGGGGGGTAGTTGATATGATGGTGGTAGTAGTAGTGGTCAATGGTTGGGTTTGGGGATAAGGTGGTTTAGGTTGTGGGAATGTCTATTAGAATGTTTCTGAATGAGAGAGAATGTCTCTCTCTCTCTCTCTCTCTCTCTCTCTCTCTCTCTCTCTCTCTCTCTCTCTCTCTCCCCATTATCGTAATTCACAAAATTACCTACAAACGGAGCCACAACAAGGTTATATTATTATAAGTTGCGTCTGGAGGCCCTGGAAGAGGTAGTCAAATGAGCAATTAATGAGCATCAAGAATGGCATAAAATCTGAGAAATTGACTGAAAATGGAGATTAAAATGACTGGGAAACACCCGTAATGGAGATTGGATCTGCCTTAAGACGCCCCTGGAGACCCCCTTACAGCAGCTACTATTGATCAGTTGAGAAGCTTGTGTTTGTGACGGAAGAAACCAGAAATCAGCGCAAACTGGCGATAGTTACTAGGATAGCGACAATCGACTTGAGAATGGTCCAGGACGGACCGAAACGTCGACGTCCCTTCACCTTCTAGTGTGTGGTCTGGTCAACATATTTCAGCCACGTTATTGTGACTCATCGTCTGCTTACTAGGATAGCGATACGTGATATAGTGATATAGTGACGTGATGACTGGGGGCGATAGAGGATAGTGAGTACCCATAAAAGGGAAAGATACACTCGAAACTGAATATAAACATAAAACAAACATATTAATATTACAAAAACTTATATATATATATAATATATATATATATATATATATATATATATATATATATATATATATATATATATATATAAGAAATACCAAAATACCAAAAGAATAGGGGTGGTAGGAGAAGAAAATATCAAGTGTTCAGTGAGGATCCACAAGGTCTTCTCTGTGTACTCTTTATTTTCTTCTCCGAGGCTATGGGTCCCTACACTTGCACCAGAGGTGGTACCCCTTCTGGGTATAATATATACATATATATATATATATATATATATATATATATATATATATATATATATATATATATATATATATATATATATATAACAAATATATAAGCAAATCTCTTAACTCTTATACGTTACCATAAGAATAGAGAATTTAAGACTTTAAGAGGATTGATGATTTAAGAGGATTTAAATATTTTCATTACTGACTAATAAAAACTAACTCGCCCTTGTATTAGAGTAAGACAATGTGACAAGTAAAAAAGGGGTCAAACAATCAATAAATGACATAATTTCGGGAAACACGAAGCAATAAAGAGAGGAACTACAAAGTGGAATAAATCAAGAGCAATAAAACTTCTAAATAATCAAGTTGTAATACACAGAAAAAAGTAATAAAAATAAGGACAATTGTGAAGGAAAGAGAGACATAGACAGACGATCCTAATGAGGTTGTTCTGTCTAACAATCGTCGCTAACAATACCTCCAAACAATCATTCACATAAGTTAGGGTAGTTTACGTGTCTTGAGCTTAGTATTTACCAACGATATTCACAAAAACTTAGAATTAACGTACAATATTCACAAAAGCTTAGAATTAGCGTACGATATTCACTAAAACTTAGAATTAACGTACGATACTCACTAAAACTTAGAATTAGCGTACGATACTCACTAAAACTTAGAATTAGCATACGATACTCCCTAAAACTTAGAATTAGCGTACGATACTCCCTAAAACTTAGAATTAGCGTACGATACTCCCTAAAACTTAGAATTAGCGTACGATACTCACTAAAACTTAGAATTAGCGTACGATACTCCCTAAAACTTAGAATTAGCGTACGATACTCACTAAAACTTAGAATTAGTGTACGATATTCACTTTAAACTTAGAATTAGCGTACGATACTCACTAAAACTTAGAATTAGCGTACGATACTCCCTAAAACTTAGAATTAGCGTACGATATTCACTAAGATTTACTATTAGCGTACGACAAATAGCATAGGACCCGAGTGTGCCCAGAACACAACTAAATTTATCGTGATAATTTTTAATATTGATAAAATACCATACTGAAAAAAATATATATATAATTATCGCGTGTGATTATCACCAAATAATGAACCTTTGATGATAACCTGATTGTATGATAATGGCTTAATTACCAGAATATGACTTGCCTGGCAAAGGCCCGGAGCTACGGTCCAATTACCTGGTTTTTCCTTTTATGTAGACAACGGTTAAATATACTTATTAATAATACTACTAATTATTTTTATTAATAGCAAACCTTTATTTGATTATTTTTCATACAATATTGTCATTGTTATCATTATATATTTATTTTATTATAGTTATTCTTAATATTTATTATAGTTATTCTTAATATTTATTATTATTATTTAATAAATTATTATTATTATTATAATTTAATGAATATTTTATTAATATTATTTAATCAATAAAATAATATTAAGTTGGGAGTTGTGTAAAACCCTGGTTTGTGCCTCGGAGAGGCTGCAGGATCCAGTAAGTTCAGTAGAACTTCGGTTTCAACTCTTTTGACCATGTCGTAGCTCAGTCGATTAAGGCAGCGTCTGGGATGCTCCCGGATGTAGGTTCGAATCCTCGTCACAGGCCCTTCTGGATTTGTTCATTTGATTATTATTATTTAATCAATATTTGATATTATTTCACGAATATCTAAATATCTCAATATATAAGAAATAGGTTAATCATCAAAGTATCACACTTAGGGTAGAAACTTCGCTCCTAAACTAAAAATACATAGGATTCTTTCACCACGATGCCAATAGTTAAAAAAATATGTTACATGATATAAAGAGCTAAGGAATCGAGCTTGGACTTTTAGATTTACAAGTGGAATGTTATTAATTCGATAACAGCTTGAAAAATACACTATGATATGAACAAATCCACAAGGGCCGTGACGAGGGTTCGAATCTACGTCCGAAATGTAGAAATGATTTGTTCATTTGATGCATCACGCTATTGTGATTTCTATACTATGATATACTTCGCTAATTATCATGGCTGATACAATAACCAATGCAAAAATGCAACAAGCACGATGAATATTCTGATGTTAACAAAAAAACAAGTGAAGTAAACATGAAATTGGCTTAGTGTTCACAGTATATTCAAGCATGGATAGCGTTGTCCGTAGAGTTTCACACGGGCTACTAAACCTAAGATCTCACGAAACCTACATCTATGGACAGCACAAAACGTCCACTAGACTGTGCGACACAGTGGTTGCAAGGATCATGTTGGGTTACCGTTACCTGTGGCAGGTGGCTGCAGGTGACGGATCTCCCAACCCTGAGCACTCCAGTTGCAAACTCTGTGAGCAGGAACTACGGCACGATCTCCCACACTACATCACCGAATGCCCAGTTATTAGACCTTTCAGACCAGTTGGCATGAGGTACCTGGAGCTTTGCAATTACTTTATTCACTCTCGTATTCTTGAAGATATCCTCACAGTATACCCAAAATTTGCCAGTGCAGGCTACTAAACACATGGCTCTGTATGACTAACCATCCTGCGAGATGGGGACTTGTATTACCACTGCTACCTTATTCAATCTTGTGTTGTTGATATCCTCAAAATGCATCCGGAGTCTGCCAGTGCAGACCGCTTATCACATGCCTCTGTGTGACTAACCATCCTGTGTGATGGGGATTTCTTAGCATCACCTAGTTAGCTTTTTTGCCACACTGTACTCCACTTCATATAGTCTATGGTAGCTGCACTAATGCACATGTACCTCATGTACTAATAAAAAAGAAAAGTTAGTGTCAGTATCTGGCCCCTGCTCTCAACTTCACATCGTTGATAGGTGCCATGACATTACATACATGAAGAGGTGATTTGGGTCACGATTGCAATGTTTAGAACAGGAAAAAAATCGCTAGACCATAACGCTAAAATAGCAATGAAGCCACTATACAAGTATAGTTATCAATCACGCTACAATCAAACGAGTGTAGAGCACATAGATTATACACAAGCGGACCTATCTAAATAAATTTGGACTATAAATTTAGGTCTTCACTGAGACTCCCATTCATTAGACTCATCAGTAGTACTTGCTTAAGAGCTCTATATGTACTATATGTACTTAAGAGCTCTATATGTACTTAAGAGCTCTATATGTACTATATGTACTTAAGAGCTCTATATGTACTTTATTTGTTTCTTTATCCTGGTGATATTCCTCCCGCCGCGTGAGGCCACATCTCTACGTCAAATCCCATTCAATAACACATATTTACACTGGGATTCAGCGGTGTTTAGTGATGGTTACCTTTGAAGCCCCCATTAAAGCACAGCTGAAACACACACACTACACACCTGCCATCAACCTAAGTCAAACACACCCACTACACAACTGTGAAAACAAAGGTGCGACGACCAAATTCCCAACAAACATTACCCTATGCTTTACACTATCCCCACCCCCCCAGCCACGTCCGGATAACCCTAAGCATCAAAGAGAATAAACCGGCTTGTGACAATGTGAGTCTCATTTAGCACAATGGCCGCCAGCCCAAACACACATCCGTAATTCATGATAATCACAAAACAGTATTCCGTCCCAAAGGGAATACATTAAGTCATCACCCTGGCATAGGTTCCCGCCCCCAGCTCCTGGTCGACAGGGGACGCGCCTAGCTATGGAAGCAGGAACGTACGGAATGACAGGAGAAATAACAGCATTGATAGCAGTAATAACTAGCAGTAATTTATGCCTTATGCGAATTCTTCATTTCTCGTCAAAACTTAACGTATCGTAAATTCTATCAGTAATCAAATAGGAAAAAAGTCTGAAAATCCTAAATGGTAATTTTGGAATTACGATGCGCCAACTATTGCAAACTTTCCTAAAAGTCCACTTCAGCTTCAAAGCCGGGGAAAAAAATAGCAAAATCAACTGTGTCGTCGACTGCCTAACATCAATCTAACTTTGGCGATAAATGAACCTGTTTAGGACACCATAAACTGGGAAACTGTGAGACGAATAGTGAAACGTGAGAGAGAATGGGAACTATTCTTCATCTCTGTCACTATTCTCTCTTCCTCCCTGTCTATCGGTGTGTCTGTCACCTCTCTGTCACTATTCTCTCTTCCTCCCTGTCTATCGGTGTGTCTGTCACCTCTCTCTCTCGCTCTCTGTCTCTCTCTCTGTGATGCTGGTCTGTTCAAGATTGGAGGCTAGATGCTTGGCGCTAGCCTAACCAACTTTGCAGGGTGAATGATCTGGAATACGGGACGGACATAGGCTGGCCGGGGTCGGTCCTATTGGGCCTATTAAGAGCTGCACTAATGCAGATGTACCTCATGTATTAATAAAAAAAAAATTAATTCAGTATCACATTTAAGAGAGAGAGAGAGAGAGAGAGAGAGAGAGAGAGAGAGAGAGAGAGAGAGAGAGAGAGAGAGAGAGAGAGAGAGAGAGAGAGAGAGAGAGAGAGAGAATTAACACAATTCAACATAGAAGTCAAATACACAAGTTCGAGAAGCAGGCACAGGTAACCGGAACATCACTGAAATAGCTGACGAGAGTACCAAACAGGCAAGAAACAGTGAATCACTGCAAGAGCTGAAAATTCGAGTAATGTGAGCTCCTCAACGATTTATTCATTATCCTCACTTCATTATACATTTATGGGAGCATTTGGTGGATAACTTGAGTACCTATGCCAAAGATTGAGCAGGTAGCATATGGAAATTGGGTACCAGCTCGATACCTTCTAACCACCGTGGATGATCAGTAAGATATCAGGTTGTGTTACTGTTAAGGATATCGTGGTCCAGTGGGCAGTGTGTGGATCTGGGAACACGTGAGTTCAATGCCATGCATCCCATCGTATTGCTCCAAGAGATTATCACATAAATATATCATGCCATTGTGATATGTGTATATATCATACACATATAACAAATATATATATATATATATATATATATATATATATATATATATATATATATATATATATATATATATATATATATATATATATATATATTAGAAACATTTCGACGCATATTTATGCAATATAAAATTGACTAAGTCAACGTTTCATCAAGGACGTATGCGGAAATAATTAATGCAAGATAATTAAAGTGAATATGAACTATTACTCACCAGTACAATAATTAGGAGGGAACGATAATGTATCAGTTGATGATTGGTGGGCTTCAGTACTGGGTAGAGGCAGTTGATGTGGTAGTTGATGCATGGAGGCGCTGGGGGAGTCATCAACAGTGATGAGACACTAATTAAGATGAATGCTGCCCCCACGGATTCATCTCAAGTGTCCTCTCTTGTATTTACTATTTGAATTACCCTTCCTTCTCTACCGCACCCCTCTTCCTTATTGCTTATAGTCTCTCTCTCTCTCTCTCTCTCTCTCTCTCTCTCTCTCTCTCTCTCTCTCTCTCTCTCTCTCTCTCTCTCTCTCTCTCTCTCTCTCTCTCCATCCCTTCCCTTTTTAATCTTCAGTTCATCTTTTCAACAATCCCCATTTTTCTCTCAGTTTTCAATTTCTACTTTATTTCCAATTCCTCCCCCCCCCCCTTTCTCTATATCCTCCTTCCCCCCCCCCTCCTCCCACTTCATCTTCTCAGAAGGGGATCAGAAGCTCTTTAATGGGATCCAACATTACTGGGGCCTGAATTAATGAGTCTCTTCTCAACAGTTCGATGATCTGTATTAATTTGATTCGAGTTGTCATTCCGGAGGTTCGAATCTGTAGATGCGGGTTACGCAGTAGTGAAGCTGCCAGCCGCGATGGATTTACCGACGATGGCATATCAGGCTCTCTGCTTCATCTATCCGGGCCAGCAGGCAGGATCTATCTCATTATATTTGCTTGAGTTTTAATTACAAGTCTTTAGCACCACTCTGTGGGTAGTACAAGTATTTTCACTCCAGTATAGTATAGTGTAGTATGTATAGAGCATCGTATTAGGTTTGCTTTAATGTGAATCTTCACATCTTTGTTTTCACTTTGTGAAGTTTATTATTAAATTTTTTGTAGATTTACATATTACTACTGGTACTCAAACCTTTTCCTTCACGGAGACGTGGTTAGATTGACGGTGAGTGTTCACACATTCCTTAATTAAAGTTAGAGAGAGAGAGAGAGAGAGAGAGAGAGAGAGAGAGAGAGAGAGAGAGAGAGAGAGAGAGAGAGAGAGAGAGAGAGAGAGAGAGAGAGAGAGAGAGAGAGTACAACTAACAAGGGGTTACTCACCTCAATACATATAGCCAATAATCAGTGTCTTCTACGAACCAACTAAGGATACAAACAGCACCGCTGTCGTTAGACTTAACAGCTCTAAATACACGAGACACTCAAGCTTTATACAACCTCCCCCCCCCCCCCGCCCCCCGCTAGAGCCGAGGGGGCGATAACCCCCAGACCCCCATTTCCCTGCCCCCCTCCACGACCTCCCTAGCAGCAAACTCGCGAGAGAAACATTCCCGTTTAAAGTGTTTCAGACGGACCTGTGAGACGTCGAATGAAGCTTCATAAAACCTGAAACATACTCGGGGATATTATGTGTCGCAGGATCGAACACTCTCTCGGTCCGTGTACCTTCGGGTTTATATATACACACTCCCACATGTGTCTATATACACACATGCAACACTGTGTGTGTGTGGTTCCTGCACCAACTTGAATCATGTATGACAGAAACAAAATCTGAATTTGATTGAGGGGCATTTAATCACCAAATTTATTTTAGCGATTAGTAAATTTGACGATTAGTCCAGACGGTAAATTAATAACGATTTACTAATCGCCAAAGTCATAAACTATGTTTAACGATGAGAATAGGAGAGTTTCTGATTTAAGGATATGAGTGAAATATTTCAGTTCACGGACTTGGGAAATTTCAGGGCATCTAAGATTTCAGGAATTGTGTAAGAGATTTCAGGACTTGGATGAGACATTTCAGACGTGAATGAAAAATTTCAGGAAATGTGTTAGATTGCAAAACATGTGTTAGACATTTGAGATCATGGGTGAGACATAATAAATCAAGGATGAGAGATGTCAGGTCATGGGTGATATATTTTTGCTAATTTTCAAAACTTACAAATAAAATATTTTGCAGCAGCACTGATACGATGGGATCGCACTCGCGTTCCTGACGTCCTGAAGCCCATCACAGTGTCTGGGAAATCCAAGGAGGAAAGGAGGTACGCGAACAAGGGGACACAGGTGGAAACTGAGTACCCACATGAGCCACAGGGACGTTAGAAGGAACTTTTTCAGTGTCTGAGTTGTTAACGGATGGAATGCATTAGGCAGTGATGTGGTGGAGGCTGACTCCATACACAGTTTCAGATGTAGATATGATAGAGCCCCGTGTGTTTCCCCTCATGCGTTTATATTTACATTTCTGTAAGAGCGACAAGCAGCACATGGCCGAGTAAGCCAGCATACACGGACATATTAATACAAGTATACACTCAGGTGTACACACGCACATCATACACGTCGAAAATCACACACACACACACACACACACACACACACACACACACACACACACACACACACACACACACACACACACACACACACACCTCCACCTACACAAACTGAGACTGAAAGGTCTCCCTGGGCCAAAAAAAAAGGAAACTAAAAATTGTACATTACGCTCTTGGAACAAGTAAGATAATTCATGATAATGAACCTTGTGAACCTATCTCTGGGGGCGTGTCAAGAGCCAACGTCTACCTGTGATTAAAAATATCCACGAGAGAAAAACACTATCAGAAATACCTAGTGTCACGAGAGGACCATGACAAGATCACCATAACAGTATGGCAAGATTGCTATATAATTAAATCCAGGTAACGACAAGGTCACGACCAGGTAACGACAAGGACACGACCAGGTAACGACAAGGATACGACCAGGTAACGACAAGGACACGACCAGGTAACGACAAGGACACGACCAGGTAATTAGGTCACGACCAGGTAACGACAAGGTCACGACAAGGACACGACCAGGTAACGACAAGGACACGACCAGGTAACGACAAGGACACGACCAGGTAACTAGGTCACGACCAGGTAACGACAAGGACACGACCAGGTAACTAGGTCACGACCAGGTAACGACAAGGACACGACCAGGTAACTAGGTCACGACCAGGTAACGACCAGGTAACAAGAAGGACCAACACCAGACCACAACAAGACTTCACAGCCGAGGACGGAACAGGCTTGGCAGCTCAGAGCCAACCAGAATCCATGAAAGGGACAAATACTTGAATTTAGTTGGGCTGTCAGGCGTATAATTCGCCGAGGGCTTCAGCTCCTGAGCTCCCTGACTCCCGAAGAGACTTGGGGAATTAACCCATACAATACAGGTAATTATATGACGCTCCTGTGATTCATTCCAGATAATTGAAGAGCATCTGGAACGTGAGTATTGGATGATGAAGTGTTCAAGATGAACACTTCAGTGGTAGTGTTTGTTTTGATGTCATCTACAAGCAGGTGTGAGCCTGAAAAGTCACTTGTGTGGATTAAACTGGATTGACTCACACACGTCCACACAAATGGATGAATGCGCCCACGGAAGCCACATGTACACAGATGGACGTACACATGTTCAAGAATTTGGAACAATCTAAAAACAGACGGACACACAGATGAACATACATACACGCAGACAAATAAACCTACACTCAAACAAATGAAGACACACGCAGACAAACACACAAACAGACAAACACATAAACAGACGCATGTACCCTACTGTAAGCCCTCGGACCCCCCAAAAAATTACATTATTACACCAAACATTATTGTATTACAAAACTCTTTGAAAAATAATTAAAACGGTATGCAATTCAGATTTTTTCATTACTGTAATTAAATGAGTGGATTCGCCTCCACTGTGTGGGTCGTCCACTAACCAAACCCACAGCCAAAGCTTCTGATATTAATATTTATCAAAAGAAAAGCATTACCAGATATGTATATACATATACACACACACTATATATATATATATATATATATATATATATATATATATATATATATATATATATATATATATATACATACATCTACTTAGGGAGGTGGGTAGTTTGTCAACATCTTGACCAGGGGATAGTTAGCTACTATCCATCACTCCCGAATTGCCAAAGAGTGTGCCCCCCCCCCCCCCCTCGAGTCGACAACGACGCGTAATCCGAACTAACGGGGATATTCGGATAACTGAAATTGA
Source organism: Procambarus clarkii (assembly GCF_040958095.1). Taxonomy (NCBI): domain Eukaryota; kingdom Metazoa; phylum Arthropoda; class Malacostraca; order Decapoda; family Cambaridae; genus Procambarus; species Procambarus clarkii. The sequence goes on from NC_091180.1 coordinate 27,437,820, forward strand.
TGAGCAGGGCGCCGGGATCCTCTTCAATTGCATTAACGCTTCCGTAAATTCATTTTGAGGACAGCCTTTCAGCCGTGCCATCAGCCGTATAAAAGCCGGTTAAACTAGAGTCTTTTGTTAGCCATCCGGCCCTTGATCAATTATACAAAAGCGGGGTTAATTGGAGTCTTTTCTAAGTCATTCAGCCTTGTATCAGCTATACAAAAGGCGGTCAAACTAGTCTTCTGCAAGCCATTCAGCCTTCATTAGTCAAACCAAAGCCGAGAAAACCAGTCTTTTGTGAACCATTCAAGCATACAACAGCCAAGCCAGCAAGCCTTTTGTAAGCCTTTCTTAGCAACTTACGTATAAAGGGTACTCAAGTTTAACAGCTTTTATGATGCTCTTCAATCAGCTTTCAACCAACAAGCAAGTTAAATACTCTCCCAATTAGTCCCTCCTATTTAATAAACAATAAAATGAAAATAATATCTGGGACGCGAGCAAAATCAGGCTACAAAATGCCTATACATAGGAAGGAATGGGGAAATAAGTCCCAATTATATGAGGGGTGGTGTTGGATTAAGTGACCACCGCCATATTGACCTGAGTTCTTTATTGAAGCTAAATAACATTAATAGATGTGTTAATCTGATCAGCGGCCTGGCCGGGCATCTGCTGGTGTGTGTGTGTGTGTGTGTGTGTGTGTGTGTGTGTGTGTGTGTGTGTGTGTGTGTGTGTGTTTTGTGTGTGTGTGTGTGTGTTGTGTGTGTGTGTGTGTGTGTGTGTGTGTGTGTGTGTGTGTGTGTGTGTGTGTGTGTGTGTGTGTGTGTGTGTGTGTGTGTGTGTGTGTGTGTGTGTGTTGTGTGTGTGTGTGTGTGTGCGCGTGTGTTAAGGTAAGGGCTCGCATGTGTGTGTTTGGATGGGATCTCTGAGTGTGTGTTTTAGTGGGGGTCTATACAAGTATGTGTATGTTTGGGGTGAGGTATGTATGTGTGTATATGTGTGTGTGTGTGTGTGTGTGTGTGTGTGTGTGTGTGTGTGTGTGTGTGTGTGTGTGTGTGTGTGTGTGTGTGTGTGTGTACTCACCTAGTTGTACTCACCTAGTTGTGTTTGCTGGGGTTGAGCTCTGGCTCTTTGGTCCCGCCTCTCAACCGTCAATCAACAGGTGTACAGATTCCTGAGCCTATCGGGCTCTGTCATATCTACACTTGAAACTGTGTATGGAGTCAGCCTCCACCACATCACCCCCTAATGCATTCCATTTGTCAACCACTCTGACACTAAAAAAGTTCTTTCTAATATCTCTGTGGCTCATTTGGGCACTCAGTTTCCACCTGTGTCCCCTTGTGCGTGTTCCCCTTGTGTTAAATAGACTGTCTTTATCTACCCTATCAATCCCCTTCAGAATCTTGAATGTGGTGATCATGTCCCCCCTAACTCTTCTGTCTTCCAGCGAAGTGAGGTTTAATTCCCGTAGTCTCTCCTCGTAGCTCATACCTCTCAGCTCGGGTACTAGTCTGGTGGCAAACCTTTGAACCTTTTCCAGTTTAGTCTTATCCTTGACTAGATATGGACTCCATGCTGGGGCTGCATACTCCAGGATTGGCCTGACATATGTGGTATACAAAGTTCTGAATGATTCTTTACACAAGTTTCTGAATGCCGTTCGTATGTTGGCCAGCCTGGCATATGCCGTTGATGTTATCCGCTTGATATGTGCTGCAGGAGACAGGTCTGGCGTGATATCAACCCCCAAGTCTTTTTCCTTCTCTGACTCCTGAAGAATTTCCTCTCCCAGATGATACCTTGTATCTGGCCTCCTGCTCCCTACACCTATCTTCATTACATTACATTTGGTTGGGTTAAACTCTAACAACCATTTGTTCGACCATTCCTTCAGCTTGTCTAGGTCTTCTTGAAGCCTCAAACAGTCCTCTTCTGTTTTAATCCTTCTCATAATTTTAGCATCGTCCGCAAACATTGAGAGAAATGAATCGATACCCTCCGGGAGATCATTTACATATATCAGAAACAAGATAGGATCGAGTACAGAGCCCTGTGGGACTCCACTGGTGACTTCACGCCAATCGGAGGTCTCACCCCTCACCGTAACTCTCTGCTTCCTATTGCTTAGATACTCCCTTATCCACTGGAGCACCTTACCAGCTACACCTGCCTGTCTCTCCAGCTTATGTACCAGCCTCTTATGCGGTACTGTGTCAAAGGCTTTCCGACAATCCAAGAAAATGCAGTCCGCCCAGCCCTCTCTTTCTTGCTTAATCTGTGTCACCTGATCGTAGAATTCTATCAAGCCTGTAAGGCAAGATTTACCCTCCCTGAATCCATGTTGGCGATTTGTCACGAAGTCCCTTCTCTCCAGATGTGTTACCAGGTTTTTTCTCACGATCTTCTCCATCACCTTGCATGGTATACAAGTCAAGGACACTGGCCTGTAGTTCAGTGCCTCTTGTCTGTCGCCCTTTTTGTATATTGGGACCACATTCGCCGTCTTCCATATTTCTGGTAGGTCTCCCGTCTCTAGTGACTTACTATACACTATGGAGAGTGGCAAGCAAAGTGTGTGTGTGTGTGTGGGTGGGCGACGACTGGGGGGGGAGGGAAGAGTTCTATGTACTCACCTATTTGTGCTTCCGGGGGTTGAGCTATGGCTCTTTGGTCCCGCCTCGCTTACCGTCAATCTCCTGGTATATGTGAGCCGGAGGGAGTTTGAGTGGAGGGTTTTGTTCAGTGCGGAAGGGAAGGTCTAGCGAGCTTCGAGTACCACCTTGAGTCTATTTGGGAAGGTGTTGTGGTGTGCCTTCACAACTCAATGAAATGTGAGAAGGTGTGTCTTCACCTCCCTCAATGCCTTAACAACTTTATCTTGTCTTAATACATACACTGATTGTAGTCACCGGATTAGATACGAGTTCTTCCTACCATCACATGTTCGTGCTTTTAAGCTTCTGTACACATCCTTCCCAAGCAACACACATGTCGTAGCTCAGTCGATTAAGGCAGTGTCTGGGATGCTCCCGGACGCAGGTTCGAATCCTCGTCACGGCCCTTGTGGATTTGATCAAGAACCTACCTGCTTCCTATCTTATATACCTGCATCTCCTTCATATTTTCTTACCGATGTTAGTTTTCACAGGGAGGCTTGATAACACTAAATTTCACTCCAGCACATTATGAGGATAGCGAGGAGGGTATAGGAGGAGGAGGGGGAAGAGGAGAAGCATAAAGAGGAGGAGTGGAAGGAGCAAGTATAGGAGGAGCAGCATATAGTCTCGTGCAATAAGAGGTAATATCACGTTGGAAATGAATGTATAAATCACAGGAGCTTGCGAGGGCGGGCAGCGTCTTAAGGGCCAAGGATGGTGTTTACTTTTGTGGTGATAAGTCTACCGTCCTCGGGATCCACCTGCAGGCGCGGCCACCTCAACCACGCACCTGAGTCAACCACCTGAGACGACCAGATGAGTCAAACACCTGAATCAAGCATCCAAATCGCCTACCTGAGTCTTCCTTCTACCCAGGCACACACAGACCTTCCCTAAATGAACCCCACCCTACTCAGCCACACCCAGACCTTCCCTAAATGAACCACACCCTACCCAGGCACACCCCATACCCTTCCCTAAATCATCCCCACCCTTAACAACTACACACAAGCAACCAAACCTTCCCCCCACCCACACAAAAATTAATATTTGTGATATAAAATATTGAAATATATTTGTTTGAGCATTTGAGGCGCGTATCGCTACGATGTTTCTCTCTCCATAATTCGCCTTGCAGGCTCAATGGCGTGCAACTCTGACCAAAACAATTTAAATTTTCATTGGACTACGGGCGTCCTTAATTCATGCAGAGGGAACATGCACCAGGCTGAGGGCGCCAGTTGCTTTTACCCGCTCTCTAGTCCTTCAGGAAAACAAACGAGGGAGAGAGAGAGAGAGAGAGAGAGAGAGAGAGAGAGAGAGAGAGAGAGAGAGAGAGAGAGAGAGAGAGAGAGAGAGAGAGAGAGAGGGAGAGAGAGAGCGGGGGGGGCAAGACCCCATCCCCCTATAACACGATCATCCTGGCCAGGATTCTCCAACCATTTACGCAAGTACTTTCGAAACCTGTACATCTTTTCTCAATCTTTGGCGGCTTTGTTTACATATATAAAACAGGTTTAGGAGTATGAAAACTTCCCAATCAAATATTATTAATGGTATAAACAGCCTTCTAATGCTTCGGAGCTCATACAGTCAAACGATTGGGAAAAGATGTATAGGTTCGTAAATACATGCGTAACTGCTTCATGAATTTGGCCCCTGATTCTGTTTTCAAAAACACCACATTATTGCAGAGACCCTATACGTGATGTCGTCGACGCTCGGGTGTGTTGAGTATCAGCAATACTCTAATCTTGGTGTGTTTCTGCAACACTGTCAGTAATCTGTGCTTTTTTTAACTAATAAATATAATGAAAGAGTCGACTAGCATTTCCTTTCCCTCTTCCGCGATATCCTCTCTCTCTCTCTTTCTCTCTCTCTCTCTCTCTCTCTCTCTCTCTCTCTCTCTCTCTCTCTCTCTTTCTTTCTGTCTGTCTGTCTGTCTGTCTGTCTGTCTCTCTCTCTCTCTCTCTCTCTCTCTCTCTCTCTCTCTCTCTCTCTCTCTCTCTCTCTCTCTCT
>NC_091180.1:27449983-27479983 GCF_040958095.1 Procambarus clarkii
CACTTGGCACTGTTTTTCCTGATCGTGGAGTTCATTTGTTTTCACGTGTAGGATGTTTCTATAATGATAGTTACGTGATGATTTTATTTTGTTCACCAAGTTTTTATTATATTTATTTACTCGTGTTTTAATAATACGTTTGATGAGTAGGGGATTAGTAGGGATGGGAGTAGGGAGTAGGAACATAGTATGGAGCACAATGAAGTATAATGAATATGATGAATATGTTATTCATCACGTATAACATAAAGGTTTCGTCAAGGACACTTTATACAACAGCGTATGAACTGCTGTACGATAATTAAAAGGAATCTATGCGATATTTGATGCTAACGTGTTGTTAAACATGGGTTAATCAGTTTTAACAATTAGTCAAATTAATCATTAGGCATTATTAATCACATCGTGACAAAATATATATTGGCGATGAATCCTACGAATCAGTTACCGTTGATCTGCGTCTCAAAATGATTGGGAGATTTCTGGAGACCATTATGTTCTTCTGTAACCTATTTCACCATCCCCAGATGGGTATGGGGTCCATTAACGCCCACAGGATGGGTATGGGATACACTATTGGCAATAGAATGGGTATGGGGGTGTATTATAATGTATATTCAATCCTGTTAAGTATATGCATCTAATGTACCACATGTAAATTCTTGTAAACATCAAAGTTATGTTGTTTACATAACTATGTAAACATTCTGTTAGATAAATATTTCAATAGTAGAGAAACTTGAGCAGTTAGGTCAATATTTAACCCAATGACCATGCAGTGTAATTATATATATATATATATATATATATATATATATATATATATATATATATATATATATATATATATATATATATATATATATATTTTATCCTAGAAGGGGTACCACCTCTGGTGCAATTGTAGGGACCCATAGCCTCGGAGAAGAAAATAAAGAGTACTCAGAGAAGACCTTGTGGATCCTCACTGAACACTTTGATATTTTCTTCTCCTACCACCCCTATTCTTTTGGTATGTGTGTATATTTATCTAACTTTATTTGAAAATGTCATTACACAAAATGATATATATATATATATATATATATATATATATATATATATATATATATATATATATATATATATATATATATATATTTAAATGATCTTATAAATACAGGTCCGATTGATTGTTTCGAGCGCAAGTTAGACACATATGGAATGAATTTTGGTGGATATAAATGACAGCTGCCAAAGTTAAAAGATTTTCCGTGGTTTCCTTCTTATGTTATATATATATATTTTCATATGAATATGAGAAAGTCTTTTGAAGCAACGCGATGGGATCGAACTTTGGTCTATGGCCACCCCCTTGTCGCCTGCAATGCTACCGAAGCTTTTCTCATAGACTCATGACATTATTATGATTCCATTGTGCAACATGAAAATGTTAACACATTATTTACAATTAAGTTAAAAAACACACACATTTAAGCGCATATTTACCCCATGAATAACAAATGATTGTCCGCTGGCGACAGCTTCTGCCTGATATATTACCTAACTTTACTGTTTAATATATTATCTAACTTTATTATTTTATATATTATCTAACTTTACTGGTTGATATATTTTCCTACTTTAAATAGCTTGTACTCGAGCTCTGTCCTCATTACTGAGTATATACACTTTTTGAAGTGATTATGGTAATCATGCCAGCCATTAAAGTACAGCATCAAAACATTCTCCTTCCGCTAAGAATGTTATCATTCACTCACCACAAGAGAGGATCATCAAGAATGTTAATGCTAAAGCTTTCTGACTTGCTCCTGTGTACACCCCCAGCATTCACAGCTGATCCTGTGTGTACCCCAGCATTCACAGCTGATCCTGTGTACACCCCAGCATTCACAGCTGATCCTGTGTGTACCCCCAGCATTCACAGCTGATCCTGTGTACACCCCAGCATTCACAGCTGATCCTGTGTACACCCCAGCATTCACAGCTGATCCTGTGTACACCCCAGCATTCACAGCTGATCCTGTGTACACCCCAGCATTCACAGCTGATCCTGTGTACACCCCAGCATTCACAGCTGATCCTGTGTACACCCCAGCATTCACAGCTGATCCTGTGTACACCCCAGCATTCACAGCTGATCCTGTGTACACCCCAGCATTCACAGCTGATCCTGTGTACACCCCAGCATTCACAGCTGATCCTGTGTACACCCCCAGCAGATCCTGTGTACACCCCAGCATTCACAGCTGATCCTGTGTACACCAGAGCATTCACAGCAAATTCTGTGTACACCCCAGCATTCACAGCTGATCCTGTGTACACCCCAGCATTCACAGCTGATCCTATGTACACCCCAGCATTCACAGCTGATCCTGTGTACACCCCCAGCATTCACAGCTGATCCTGTGTACACCCCAGCATTCACAGCTGATCCTATGTACACCCCAGCATTCACAGTTGACAAGCAATCCTAGTAATCAAGATTCATGTTATTTAATTCTGTCATGAAACTTGAAGTCAACATAAAGCAGTCTATGCAAGTTAGTCAATATGTAAATGTATAATAATCCCTGTAAATGCATTGTTATTCATCCAGTCGAAACGCCAATGGTAGAAAAGACACTACTGAAGTTTATAATAAAGTTATCACTTACAACTCAACTCTGCATAGATAATTAATGATACAATATGGAACAAAAGGATATATACATTAATATATAATATTAATATATATATTAATATATATTATTAATATATATATATATTAATATATAGGATATATACGACGAATAAATATACATTAAACCACCGTAATATTAACGTTTTTAATACATCCACTTCGATAGGTTAGGAAGGTTGCTTGGGTTGTACGGTTGCAATTAGGAAAAACAGTTACATTTTTTAACGGAGACGAAACTGGATAGAACAGTATTAGGTAACAGGTCAAAATACATGTAACTGACCTAACAACCTAACAACCAGGGGCCAGATTCACGAAGCAGTTACGCAAGCACTTACGAACCTGTACATCCTTTCTCAATCTTTGTCGACTTTGTTTACAATTATTAAACAGTTAATGAGCTCCGAGGCACCAGGCGGCAGTTTACAACAATAACAACAGTTGATTGGCAAGTTTTCATGCTTGTAAACAGTTTAATAAATATAACCAAAGCCGTCAAAGATTGAGGAAAGATGCACACGTTCGTAAGTACTTGCGTAACTCCTTCGTGAATCTGGCCCCAGGATTTTAATTATCGCGATCCACCAAACGCGAATATACGCGCATATACACATGTATACACAAGTGTGCGACCTGTCCTGACCTGTAACGATGACCCGCGCCACATTAGAGGACCTGGGGGAGGCGTCGAAGGCGTGGGCGGCGGTGCAGGAGACGCTGGAGTAGGCGTCCGTGGGCGTGATGCCCTGAACGACCAGTTCGCCTGTTGGTAGTACCCAGTGACGCCCGTCTGGTGGGGAGAATTGGTTAAGGTGATTATCTGGAGGAACTACTATGTTGATGTGACTCTGTAGAGCACTTGGAAGGGATATGAGGACATGTTTAGAGCTGGGATATGAGGACATGTTTAGAGCTGGGATATGAGGACATTTTTAGAGCTGGGATATGAGGACATGTTTAGAGCTGGGATATGAGGACATGTTTAGAGCTGGGATATGAGGACATGTTTAAAGCTGGGATATGAGGACATGTTTAGAGCTGGGATATGAGGACATGTTTAGAGCTGGGATATGAGGACATGTTTTAGAGCTGGGATATGAGGACATGTTTAGAGCTGGGATATGAGGACATGTTTAGAGCTGGGATATGAGGACATGTTTAGAGCTGGGATATGAGGACACTCTTAGAGCTGGGATGAGGATACACTAAGAATTGGGCTATGAGGACAGGTTAAGAGAGAGAGAGAGAGAGAGAGAGAGAGAGAGAGAGAGAGAGAGAGAGAGAGAGAGAGAGAGAACAGACAGACAGACAGAACAGACAGAACAAACAGGAAACAGACACACCGACAGATCTATTTATAATTCCAACTAAATATGCACTATGCAGTAATAAACATTTTTAGTTACTCGTATTCTCAACGGGATTAATAAGCTTGGCAGTGCTATTATCAAAATGAAAAAGGCGTAACTGGCTTTCAACATTCATACATCGTCATACCGTCAGAAAGGTTATACATATTTATGTATGTGTGTGTGTGAGTGTATGTTAACACGTGCAGGATTACACAATAAAAAAATACTTCTCTTTCATCGTCTATTTTGTACCTTACTACCCATTGGGTCACTCTGTACCTTGCACCTTAGGGTATTAATTGTTCTTATCTCCTTATCTCCCTGTTTAAACCTCTCCGTGCGACAGCTCTGACAATAGCAGCTGAGTCTATAATCCTACTGACAGAACTAAACCTAAATACAAGCTCACATTAAATCCTGATTCCAGTCCTACTAATTAAGCAGAGATGCATCATCATAAACCCATCAGCTTTATCTGTAAGGCCATCAGCATTAAGATCAGACTTGTTTACCTCTGCGAGTAGAGTCTTAGGCATCTTGTTACGTAATTACGTCCAAGTAGGTATTGTTGTATAGCAAACACCTCGTTCGTAGTCTCTAAACACTTTGATAACTGCTACAAGCGTATACGCATTATACGTTACCAATCAGCTGCTACCTGCCTTACCAGATTCATTACTCAGATTTAGAGCAGTTGGCTTCGTTCTCAACTCACAATCTGAGATCCTGGGTTAGATTCCCGGGCGGGACAGAAACGGTTGGGCACGTTTCTTTTCGCCTAACGTGGGGGTTGCATCCTGGGGAGGACCAGTAGTTCGCCCTTGAGGGAGGACCTCCATACAAATAGATAGTGTATATAGGTCTTCTGCATATAGTGTATTTAGGTACAGAAGTGTACATAGTGTATATAGGTACATAAGTGTATATAGGAACATAGTGTATATAGTGTATATAATAACATAGTGTATATAGGTGTACATAGGCTTCCTGTTCCCAACAAATGTAATTATTTAATTATTAAAATAGTTTAATTATTAACATTTTCCGTAAATGTTGATAAAGGTGATAGAGAATAACGCTCGGGTTCATCTTGTTAAAATTAATCCCATTCTGACTACCGACTGAGTGATGGGAGAGTGAAGCACAAGCTTCTACAGCTGCTGTGGGAGGAATCCAAGATCAACCAAGATTTCACCACACTGGAGAGGAAAATTAATATGGAGCACATGACAACGACATGAAAGATATACGCGAAACTGGAAAAAAGTGTAACAGGAAGCAGTGCTCAAAAAATGGAACTTCAGAACGAGTGACCATAGACGGAAAATAATAACAAAGATTAGATACAGGAATTAAATACAAAGATTAAAAATAAATGATTAAAACACTACTGAATCTATATTAGAAGTGATCCTGAATGTTCAGAAGGGGAGCAAAGGAGATAAGTTCGTCCCTGCAAGTATATGTAGGTAATTACACACACACACACACACACACACACACATACACACACACACACACACACACACACACACACATACACACACACACACACACACACACACACACACACACACACACACACACACACTCTTTGAAAGCGTTAAATGACAAAGAGTGCTGGGAAGACGGGACACCACGAGCGTAGCTCTCATCCTGTAACTACACTTAGGTAATTACACACACACACACACACGTGCATACAGACAAAAATCAAGATACTCCAGCCTCACGTGCTGGGAGTAAAGACCAATAACCCAAACGGTGACTCTTTCCTGAGGCCGTCATGAAGTAGTTCCAGCAAGCTAATTACATGTCGGTTAACAAGGCAATCTGGTGCTGTTTACTCAAGGGGGAGACTTGTAATAAGATAAGGACAGCTTCTAATTAACGCTCGCAACACCAGTAGTGGGGGAAGCAGCGCCCCAGTGGACGTCAACTTGACTTCTTTCTCAACCCTGGTTCGAGGCTACTGTTTCTGTACCCAGTACTGTGTGTGTGTGTGTGTGTGTGTGTGTGTGTGTGTGTGTGTGTGTGTGTGTGTGTGTGTGTGTGTGTGTAGGTGTGTGTGTGTGTGTGTGTGTGTGTGTGTGTGTGTGTGTGTGTGTGTGTGTGTGTGTATGTGTGTGTGTGTGTGTGTGTGTGTGTGTGTGTGTGTGTGTGTGTGTGTTTACTAGTTGTGTTTTTGCGGGGGTTGAGCTTTGCTCTTTCGGCCCGCCTCTCAACTGTCAATCAACTGTTTACTAACTACCTAACTACTATTTTTTTTTTCCACACCACACACCCACACCCCAGGAAGCAGCCTGTGACAGCTGACTAACTCCCAGGTACCTATTTACTGCTAGGTAACAGGGGCACTTAGGGTGAAAGAAACTTTGCCCATTTGTTTCTGCCTCGTGCGGGAATCGAACCCGCGCCACAGAATTACGAGTCCTGCGCGCTATCCACCAGGCTACGAGGCCCCACATCCACCAGGCTACGAGGCCCCACGTGTGTGTGTGTGTGTGTGTGTGTGTGTGTGTGTGTGTGTGTGTGTGTGTGTGTGTGTGTGTGTGTGTGTGTGTGTGTGTGTGTGTGTGTGTAAAGTTACCAAGATGGAGAAGCGCCATTCACCTTAACACGGAAGGGGAGGGGGAAGAGAAGACAGGAAGGAGGTGCCCCTGACAGGAAGAAGAGGGAGACAGGACGGAGAAACAGTAATGTTGACGGACAGATAGCACTCCCTGACAGGTGTAACTACGGCGACACCTGCGCACCTGCATCCAGGTGAAAGCTGAAGTCTTGGCGTACCGCCGCGTATATCCTGAACCAGTTATATATATCTATAGAAAGTATACTTGTGACACAACGTGAATGTTAATTCGAGGATTGATGTGTTATAATATCTCTCAATTCTCATGCTGTTCTCCTCCCAGTGAACGTTCTACCTTCTTGACATTGCCATATCATAATCGTTCTACGAGAACACCTGCATCTCACACCCTTACACATGTTGATGTAAACACCCAATTCAAGCTGCTTCAAAGCAAAAATCAGGGGGACAACAACAACTGGAAATGATATGAGAGAGGATCTTCCTGGGCCTTGCTATTCCTCACAACACCATCCCTCATCGCCATGGTTACCTCATTCCTCCCCGCACCTCACAGATCTCGAATCCGATAATCCAAGACACCCCATTTCTTGAATTACTTCCCAACTCATAACCACTCAATCTCATTACTCTTTGACTATCATTACTATCGACTTCATTATACCCGCCCCTCATAATTCAGTCCCTCAATGGCTCCCACACCTCATGGCTCCTCACCTCATGACCTTGACCCCTCACAGGTCACCTCCGACGTGACATACCTCACACCCCAAGATCCTCCCATTAAATAACCTTGCCAGCCTTTAGCCTTATTGATGAGGAAGTGAGTTGATGAGGCTGTTAACGGGTGTGTAGCCGTGGCTCTCTTCCCGTGATATATGAGGCAGGTATGATATACGCCAGACAGCTCAGATATACGCCAGCGTGGGGGGGATAAGGTCAAGACGAACGAGACACAAGTTATATATACAACCGTAATATTCTGGACTCAGCTCCCAGATTGCTTTATCAGAGACTGGAGGGACGGAGAGTGAAAGGGATGGAAGAGAAGGATGGAGAGAGGGAGGGGGTGATGAAGTAAGGAAGGAAGGAAGGAAGGGGAAGAATGGATGGAGAGGGAGAAAGGAAAGGAAAGGAAACCCCAGTACAGAGAATGAATAGGAACAGGACCGCAGAGGTGTGCTCACTGGCTTGAAAAAAACTTTTTAGTCATGCAATAAAATAGAGTGAACTCTTGATTACAAATTAAAATACGGTTTACACACATTTCTGCACACATCACCTGATATGATTACACCACCCCGCACCCTCCCACCACAACCCCAAAACCACACACACACACACACACAACTCTCAATACACAACACACCCACCATCACACAACACAAACTCGTAAAGTGACTGCACATTACAGGGATCCACGGTAATATTAACAGCTCAAACTGCTCATTACAAATTTAATCATCAGGCTTATGTGTTCCCATATACAAGTTTACTAGAGAGAGCCCAACCGTAACCTCTCCTGCTCTCGTCATACTGGTGCTTCTGTTTTAGGTACGGGAGGGTGGAGGCTTCCGAACATGGCGTGGAGGTTGACCTTCATCACATCTCTCTCTCTCTCTCTCTCTCTCTCTCTCTCTCTCTCTCTCTCTCTCTCTCTCTCTCTTCCAATACTACTTGAGTGATACCATAAATGTTATTTGGAATGTAAAGTTAGGCTAAATCCGGGCATTATGTGGTGCAGGACCTCTCCCAAACTCACCTACACTTAGAATGAGAGAAGAAAGTATTCACCTTAGACTTAAACACACCCCAAGTGAGGGGGAAGGGGCGGGTCTCCCCTGGATATAGTTACTCTATGAGCGAGGGAAGGATACCCTAGACTCACCTATATCCTGAGTGAAGGAGGAACTCCCCTAGATTCACACACCGTCACCTAGAGCGAACGATGAAGACTCACTACAAGTAAGTGAAATGTGGCTGGAGGACCCCGTAGACTTACCAGGACGGGTGCTTGGCGTCAGGGTCCGTCCGTCGACAGACCAGGAGGTGACGGTAACGTGACGGGAGACGGTGGGCGGCACGTCACACGTAAACACAGCCGGGCCGCCCACCACGCCCGCGGCGTCGCTCACGCCCACTTCAAACCGCTGCATCACAACTGTAGGAAGAGATAATAAGGTCCCTTTATCATCATATTCATCTGCAATATCTGCATCTTCGTCACCATTAATATGCTCTGCAATAAAACTGAATGTAAAATGTTGTTAAGTAGTAAACACAGTCTAACAGGAACACATATATGTAGAAGTGATTATTCATTGCATGTGTCTTACTAACATTCATCTTTCATGTCTTTTTCATTTCCGTGACACTTGTTTCTCTCTCTCTCTCTCTCTCTCTCTCTCTCTCTCTCTCTCTCTCTCTCTCTCTGTCTCTCTCTCTCTCTCTCTCTCTCTCTTCCCTTCTCAAGGGCCTTCTCTATTTCAACTTCCCCTCTCCACACAATTCTTCCCTTCTCTCTTTCTATAATTCCCCAATCCTGTATTGTGTTTCCCCCTCACAATCTCTTTTCTACCCTTCTCTAACCTCTCCCTCTTCTTCCTGTCCTTTTACATTTTTTATTTGTCTTACCTCCTTATCTCTCTCTTTCTCTCTCTCTCTCTCTCTCTCTCTCTCTCTCTCTCTCTCTCTCTCTCTCTCTCTCTCTCTCTCTCTCTCTCTCTCTCTCTCTCTCGTTCGCTCGCTCTGCGTCTCTTTATCTCTTAACTTCCCACCTCGCCCTTCCTTTCCTTACAACTTTCCATTATCATTTAAATTAAATTTCCGTGCACCGATTTTCATTAAATCCTCGTACCCAAATTTTCTTTCCAACCCTCGCACACTCTCTTTCTTTAAAGCCTCGCAAACCCATTTTCTATAACTGTGTGTAAGCCCATTTTCTATAAATGCATGTAAAAATATTTTCCATAAATGCATGTAAACCCATTTTCTATAAATGCATATAACCCATTTTCTATAAATTCATGTAAACCCATTTTCTAGAAATGCATCTAAACCTATTTTCTATGTATGCTTTCAATCCCATTTTCTTTCAATCCGTGTAAAGATGAATGTCCGTCCAGCCGTCAATTAAGCACTCCAGATACGATCAATCGAGTACCACAAAAGAGATAAACTATGTACATATCTCATTAGTCCTGACAAGGGGGGAAAAGTATTCCACGACACGGCGTAGGGTCCTAATTTAATCTTTAAACACTGGGTAATTGGATTATTCAACCTCATTAACATGCCGTAAAAGTGAAACTGAGCTCAGAATAAAGAATTAGAAACGATCGCTAGACTTAAAGTCTGACACGTTCTTCAAGATGCATTAAACAGCATCTACGCGCACCATAAGAAGTTGTATTAAATTACCCGATGTTCGAAAATTTTCAAAATAAAAATTCTATTTGAGGGATATGATTTATGCAAAGCTCAGTCATATTGAGTATAATTAGTCTGATAAATAAGGCATATTAATCTGGCAGAAAGGCTGAAGTTTTACTGTGTGTAGTAAGGAAAAGGTCTGGTGAGGAGAGTGAAAAAACAAGTCTTAGAAAGAAAGAGTAACGAGAATGTGGAAGAAGTGAATACTAGCGAGAGGGAGGAGGGAGCACTAGAGATAGAGGGAGAAGTAAGTGTTAGCGAGAGGGAGGTAGGGAAAGCAGGGCAGGCAGTGGACCAAGATGGAGCTAGTGAAGAACCTGATGCACTACATCACTATTTGTATGTTTTTCTTCTGTCGTGGAACTTTCACTGGATAAATCACAGCGTCTGTAAGAAGCATAGCAAATGAATTGTACAATTGCACAAGTGACTAATGTTTTTATATAATTAATTTTTTTTATTTATAGGCATTATGCAGAATTATAAATATGTAATAAAGACACAATTGATATAGCAAAGGGTTAAAAAAGAAAGGGAAAAAGATATATGTAATAGAACATCAATGAGATAGCAGATTGATAAAATATGAGAAGAATTAACGTGCAAATACCCTATTTATTGCAGTGTTCTAGGGAGTTGTAAGTCGCATATATAATGAATGGTTTTCCTGAACAGCTTTTGAGCAGTGCTGATTCGGTCAGTCCATGAGAATTAGATCCACGCGAATTCAATGTAAATTCGGTCTACGAGAATTCGGTCTATGCAAATTCGGTCAAAACGAATTAAAAACCCTCTGTGCAATATTCATATGTTTTCTACGTACATTATGAAATTCCTTCTGACTGACCCTTAATTTATGATTAACGTTTTTAACAGATGGATTACATTATTTGTCTATTTTCTGAATAGTAAATTATGCACATTTTAGTGATGAAAGTTAAGAAAATTGTTTTACTTTGTGAATTGTTTTGTTGTTACTTGGGTGCCCGGTGGACGTGTGGACAGTCGAACCAGGCAATTACAGCTTTTCCAGGTAAAATTGAAAGTGATTGAATATTCGCAGAAATCTAGAACTCACACACAACATAAATAGAGCTAATTTAAAGTCAGAAATCAATTCGGGTTTCAAACGAGTTTTTAGTTTAATGTGTGATGTTGGCGATGTAATTTGGAATTTTGAAAGATATGTTTTATTTTGAGACAGAGAGACATTTTCAAACGATTTTCCTCTCAATGTCTCTCTTTATTCTTTAACTATTTCTTCTGTCTCACAATGTCTCTTTTATCTGCTTATCCAATACGCTTTCTGCGTCGCAAAGGTTTTAATAATGATCCTGGACGGACCTAAACCGTCGGCACTTATTTTATGATGTGTGGGTTGGGTCTTTAGTTTAATAAGTCTCCGACTTTTGCATCTCTTCTCACTCACTCTTCCCTTTGTCTGTCTCAATGGCTATCCCCCCCCTCTCTCTCTCTCTCTCTCTCTCTCTCTCTCTCTCTCTCTCTCTCTCTCTCTCTCTCTCTCTCTCAAATACATTATAATTCCTTTTCGTGTCCATAATGATGCACCATCTTATCATATTATCTCCCTCTTGAAGTTTATCTGACTTAAAACTCCTCACTATATATAGATATACGTAGTCTATCACAGTCGACTAATGTGTCTACTCCACTCCACTTCCCTCCACCGCAGCCCTGAACAAAATGCCTCGCGTCACGTATAATGAACAAACACTCCACACTCGCTCTTTCATCTTAGGGGGAAAAACATTTTCTCTAGAAATTATAAATGCAGCGAAGGTGTAATTTTCAGCTCCATGGACTATGTCACATTGCTCGCTTGTGTGTGTGTGTCTGTCTGTCTTTCTCAGTCTCGTTAATATGCCTTTGTAGATCTCTTTATTTTTCCCCTAAGATTATAATAAATGTCTATGAAATTGAAGATACGACGACGTTTCGGTCCGTCCTGGACCGAAAGTTTGGTCTTGATGTCACTGGTACATTTTTTTGTTTTTGTTTTTCGCGGGGAAATTCCTGCGCGGGCCCTAAGCCTCTGGCAGCCCCATTAGCCTTGGCACTGTATCTTGTGGCGCTTGTTTCTTTGTTATCAACCTCGACATGTCCTTGTTGGGCACGCATCCAACAGCAATTACTGTTAAAAATTGGGTGAGGCGACCCGCAATTGTCTGGCCTCCAGTCTCAGACAGACATATTTTCTAATTAATAGCTTTAGATTATTACTTTATTATTTTAATTTTAATACTATAGTAATTATAATTACTATTATTATTATTGTATTTATAATTATTATTTTTGATGCTGCAGATTAAATGTTAATTTTATAAATAATAATGCTAACAAAAGCAAGACAGAGAAACAGACAAATGTCCTACCATAAATTCAACAACATTCTGTCATGCGGGAAAAAAAAAAAAAAAATTAGTGAAACAAAATATGAAAATTTTTCATATGGGAGCAGCGGTGAAAAATTATGACCAAGAGTGTTACCATGAGCAAAATTAATTTCCGTATTCACATCCGGGACCCAGACTTGTGCTCTTCATTAAATGCGGCCCGGTCCTCGACCAGGCCTCCACCCCCAGGAAGCAGCCCGTGACAACTGACTAACTCCCAGGTACCTATTTACTGCTAGGTAACAGGAGCATCGGGGTGAAAGAAACTCTGCCCATTGTTTCTCGCCGGCGTTGCCCGGGATCGAACCGGGGACCACAGGATCACGCGTCCAGTGTTCTGTCCGCTCAGCCACCGGCTCCCCACCGGTAAGTTATTATTTTTACATAACTGGCTTATGTTGAAATCTTCATATATGCAATAATATATATATACTTTGCTCATTTGTTAATTTATTTTACATTGCTAATTTGTACGACTTTAACAAGGGTATTAAAACTAATGATAAATTTATTCGTTTTCGAATTCAAAATTAAAATAATTAAGTTACTATGATTGACGTTTAAATGACATGACAGCACATGCCGCTTGAATATACAAGTGAGCGCGCACACGCACGCGTGCACACATACACACACACACACAAACATACTAAATCAGGGCCTCGCGGCTGAGTGGACAGCGCTCGAGGCTTGTAGTTCTAAGGGTCCAGGTTCGATTCCCGGCGAAGACGGAAACAAATGGGCAGTTTCTTTCACCCTGATGCTCCTGTTTACCTAGCAGTAAATAGGTACCTGGAAGTTAGACAGCTGCTACGGGCTGCTTCCTGAGTATGTGTGTGTGTGCACGTATGTTATTGAGTGCAACGGGTTGGACAGATAAAGTAAAGGCTAACTTCAAATTGCTAGATGAATACAAAAATGAATACAGCTGGTTAAATACAGAGAAATACACCCAGCAATATATAAGGAGAAATACACGCACGTACACATTAAATTAAAGCTTTGAATTCCAACACATAATTAGCAAAAACCAAAAATATACTTTTATGGCAAAAAATATGTTATCGTAAAATACATTAACAATGTATTTTCTTACCTAGAACAACGTAAGTAATTTAGCCAAACTCTGACATAATTTAAGTATTCTTAAAGATTTTGAAAAGTATAACATGATCTTGCCAAATATGACAACTTATAGCATACTAAAACTTACAAAATGTGGTGTTGTTTATTTGTCATAATCTTCAATTTAAACTATCCTAACCTCTGCCTGATTTATCCTAACCCCTGCCTGACTTATCCTAACCCCTGCCTGACTTATCCTAACCCCTGCCTGACCTATCCTAACCCCTGCCTGACCTATCCTAACCCCTGCCTGACCTATCCTAACCCCTGCCTGACCTATCCTAACCTCTTCCTAATCTAATCTAACCCTTACCTAACCTATCCTAACCTTACCTATCTTAGCTTAACCTTACAAATAATTGATGATTTGATTTTAATTAGATTAACCTAATCTAATCTAACTCTTACCCAACCTATCTTAACTTAACCTTACACTCAATCATCAATCATCTCTAGATACATACTTTATTCAGCATTGGTTCACGTTCAGTACAGGAACGGCTAATACCGAAGCATTGAACTGTGAGACCAATAACAAGGGCCGTTTATCTCTGCCACTACTGGTCCATCAGCTGATTAGTGACGCGTAACTACCCACTAATTGGCAAACTCATCAATCAACAGTCAATTAGTTGGGGGCGCGTCGTGTGACGTCATTAATCAGCAGCCAATGAGCGCGAGCTTTCGACGTTTTTCCTCAAGCCGGAACCAATCAGCGTGAGCTTGTAATGTTGGTCACTGACATGTTGACCAAACAGCGAGGACCTCTGACTCACTCTTAGTGAACTGACCGGAACGCGAGTGTGTCCGATAGCATGACAGGCGGGCCCAAAGAGCCAGAGCTCAACCCCGCAAGCACAATTAGGTAAGTACCAGTTACTAAGCGGGCGTGCACACACACACACACACACACACACACACACACACACACACACACACACACACACACACATGATCTCCCGGAGGGTATCGATTCATTTCTCTCAATGTTTGCGGACGATGCTAAAATTATGAGAAGGATTAAAACAGAAGAGGACTGTTTGAGGCTTCAAGAAGACCTAGACAAGCTGAAGGAATGGTCGAACAAATGGTTGTTAGAGTTTAACCCAGCCAAATGTAATGTAATGAAGATAGGTGTAGGGAACAGGAGACCAGATACAAGGTATCATCTGGGAGAGGAAATTCTTCAGGAGTCAGAGAAAGAAAAAGACTTGGGGGTTGATATCACGCCAGACCTGTCTCCTGCAGCACATATCAAGCGGATAACATCAGCGGCATATGCCAGGCTGGCCAACATACGAACGGCATTCAGAAACTTGTGTAAAGAATCATTCAGAACTTTGTATACCACATATGTCAGGCCAATCCTGGAGTATGCAGCCTCAGCATGGAGTCCATATCTAGTCAAGGATAAGACTAAACTGGAAAAGGTTCAAAGGTTTGCCACCAGTTTTCAGTTTGCAACTGAAAACTCACACCCCAGAAGTGATTCGAACCCATACTGCCAGAAGCAACGCAACTGGTATGTACAGGACGCCTTATCCGCTTGACCATCACGACCGGACATAAGGAAGTGATAGCCGAAGCTATATGAACCACTTTCCCGCCGGCACTCGGATTTGTTCAAATCACCTCAGAATGAGGCGATTTGATAAAATGCTATGCCCAAGATTACCATCCGAGTGCCGGAGGGGAAGTGGTTCATATAGCTTCGGCTATCACTTCCTTATGTCCGGTCGTGATGGTCAAGCAGATTAAGGCGTCCTGTACATACCATTTGCGTTGCTCCTAGCAGTATGGGTTCGAGTCACTTCTGGGGTGTGAGTTTTCAATTGCATATAGTCCTTGGGACCATTCAGGCTTGTTCGCATATATATATATATATATATATATATATATATATATATATATATATATATATATATATATATATATATATATATATATATATATATATATATATACATATATATATATATATATATATAATCTTTGGACAACACCCACCAGTGGGACTCGAACCCAGAAAGCACAACTACCTTCCAGTAGCTTTCTGGGTTCGAGTCCCACTGGTGGGTGTTGTCCAAAGATTGTTAATCTTCACTTGTGGTTTATGCAAGTATAGGCTTATATATATATATATATATATATATATATATATATATATATATATATATATATATATATATATATATATATATATATATATATATACTTACAGAACACACCATATAATGGCCCTATATACTTATATACCATATGCTGGCACTATTAACTTACATAATACACTTACACTGACACCACATACTTACAGAATACACCTACACCATGTACACTCAAAAATCACTTACAGTAAATGTCAAATGCATTTAAATGTTACAACAAACAATTTTGTTGTATCGAGGCAATCAAGGATTGTACCAAGAGTTCCTTAAAAAGTCATTTCGAAACACGACACAGCAGATAGTATTAATTTATGTCACATGCATTTTGATAATTAATGATTTAAAAAATGGTGATTGGCCAAATGGTGCTTTGGTTGTGATTACTCGATAAAAATTCTTAATTAACATTTTCATGAATGACATTTTAATATTGTCAGAATTATCATTAAATAATTCTATGTTCAAACCATTGTTTCTCGACTGAATAAATGTGGCAACAGTTTTAGGTAATTTTATTATAAGGACTATATATATGTGAATATATAGCGCATGGAATGGGTGAAGACAAGGAGGGTGGTTATGAAGAAAAGTGAAGGAACACTGCCCAACCGCTTTGACCATCCTCGATAGAACGCTGACCCTGCAGGAAGTGTGGCAATGGCGTACCAACCGATTCTTGGATCCAGCATTCAAGAACATAAGTTTTCAAGACCATAAGAGGCTCTCACTCACACACACACACACACAAACACAGACAACGTATATATATCATCTAGGAATAACTTTTACCTTTATTTTTTTAAATTCAAATAAATCGGTAAATAAATACACACGAGAAATATTCTCTAAAAAGCACCAAGACCCCAAAACTTCGCATCATACAGATATACAATATTTCAAAAAATTTTAAAAACTCATAAGAAAAAATTCAGAACTTTCTTAATATAAGCCGCTTAAGAGACCCAGCAGCGTCACTTGTTTAAAAGGAAGCAATTATAGCCTGCATAACTTTCAAAGATTTAAAAAATAAAAAAAAAACACTTAAAATTAAGAAATTAGAAGAGCATCATAACTACGGCTTTATTTCTGGCTGGAGCGAGGTGGTACTGTGATTAATGGTCTGTGAACCACCTGATTGTAATCATCTAATTGTGGTTGTGGTGGTTAAGCTTCAGCTCTGTGGCTTCGCCTCTCAGATATGTAGGCGTCAGGGTGTGTGTGTGTGTGTGTGTGTGTGTGTGTGTGTGTGTGTGTGTGTGTGTGTGTGAAGGAGATGAAGAGTCCAAGTTACAAGGGGAAGACTGAGGGAACCGGACATTACCATCACACAGGAGAGGAGGCATAAGAACACATGATAACGACATATAAAATCCTAACGCAAATTGACAAAACAGCATTGTTCGAAGCAAGAAACAGCGGAAAGACGGCTCGTATATAGACGAAAATTAAAAAACAAATGAGTCACACACACACACACACACACAACACACACACACACACACACACACACACACACACACACACACACACACACACACACACACACACACACACACACACACCATTGCAAGCCGCTTAATATTTGCAACAGGAACTGCAGAGGGCTTAATTACATGCGACAAAAGCATTTCCTTCCTCTGGGCGGCAGCGACCCCTCCATATACCACTCTTGCCGGTAGAAATTACCCGAGCTTATTGGTTCCTGTATGACCGGGTTGTATAGTGTATGGGAGAAGCGGTAGCAGTGTATGGAACACATGCCACTGGTGTATGGGAGAGAGGAAGGAGTGTATTTGTGTATGGGAGGGATGTTAATGGAAGGAGAAGCAGGAGTGTATAGGAGAAAGGGCAGTGATGTATGGCTTGAGGACGAGGGTGTATAATGTATGGTAGAAACAACAGTGTTGTATAATCTATGGGAGAACAAGCAAGTGTAAAGACTGATTTGTCTTTAAGTATGGAAGGAAGGGAAGGGAACTATCAGGGGGGAAAGTGTCAAGCCATTACGACTATATAGCACTTGGAACGGGTCAGGATAAGGATTTGGGATGGGACGGGCGGAAAGGAATGGTACCCAATCACTTGGACGGTCGGGGATTGACCGCCGACCTGCATGAAGCGAGACCGTCGGAAAGAACTGAAGGGTGTGTTGGAGTGTATTATGCATTTAAGACACAGCTGATGTGTATGCTGGTAACATACGAGTTGTATATGGGCGTAACGTCCAGGTGTATAGTGTATGGCTGTATGGACATACATATTATAAGGATGGTGGGATGTATACATATGTATATTGCATGGAACAAACAGGTGGAATGTATATAGCATATAAGGGTCTGAAAAAGATAAGAGAACACAGTGTATAAGACGAATATTAATGGGATACTGTTTCACACATATACCGTAGTTTCCCCATATATCACCATATATCACATATATCCCCATATTTCACTATATTCCCCCGTTATTCTCCCTTCCTCCTCCTATGAAATATATATATATATATATATATATATATATATATATGTCGTACCTAGTAGCCAGAACGCACTTCTCAGCCTACTATGCAAGGCCCGATTAGCCTAATAAGCCAAGTTTTCATGAATTAATTGTTTTTCGACTACCTAACCTACCTAACCTAACCTAACCTAACTTTTTCGGCTACCTAACCTAACCTAAGGTTAGGTTAGGTAGGGTTGGTTAGGTTCGGTCATATATCTACGTTAATTTTAACTCCAATAAAAAAATTGACCTCATACATAATCAAATGGGCAGCTTTATCATTTCATAAGAAAAAAATTAGAGAAAATATATTAATTCAGGAAAACTTGGCTTATTAGGCAAATCGGGCCTTGCATAGTAGGCCGAAAAGTGCGTTCTGGCTACTAGGTACGACATATATATATATATATATATATATATATATATATATATATATATATATATATATATATATATATGCCGAGGCAGACCAAGTACGACAATCAGCGACAACAGAAAATTAGGTACCCAAGTCAGCAAGAAAATTGAAGAGGGCAATACAGTCGGGGCACTCAGGTTAATCACAAGTGAGGACAAAATTTTGCCCAGGGATGAAACCACAGCCCAAGCACTGAGAGAAAAACACCCCCTCAGGGCCGTAGGTGAACCTCCCCCACAGGTCAGGCTCGCCCCTAATCAGGAACCTCTCGTCCTCCGGGAGTCAGAGGTTTATAAAGCTATCGTTTCATTTCCCCCGGGCTCCTCAGGAGGCTACACAGGGGTAAGACCTCAACATGTGAAGGAAATGGTGAACCCTGTTCTTGGCCCAGCTGCAGAAGCGCTCCTGACAGAAATCACAACGTTTGTCAACAACTGCCTCGCCGGGTTAATCCCTGATGAAATCAAACCATTCTTCTTTGGTGCATCCCTATGTGCCCTCAAAAAGAAGGGGGGAGGAATCAGACCCATTGCCG
Source organism: Procambarus clarkii (assembly GCF_040958095.1). Lineage (NCBI taxonomy): Eukaryota > Metazoa > Arthropoda > Malacostraca > Decapoda > Cambaridae > Procambarus > Procambarus clarkii. The sequence goes on from NC_091180.1 coordinate 27,469,203, forward strand.
TTGGTAATACCCTTCGCCGCCTAGTTGCAAGGGCTGCTGTCAGAAGTATCCGAACGGAAGCAGCCACCATGCTGCAACCCAACCAGCTGGGGTTTGGAGTTCCCCAAGGCTGTGAAGCAGCGGCTCATGCTGCACGAGCCTACATTAGCTCTCTTACTGAAGACCAGGCAGTAGTAAAATTAGATTTTAAAAACGCTTTCAACTCGGTCAAAAGGGAAGCAATCCTCACTGCAGTCCAGGAACATTGCCCAAGCATTCTCCCGTTTGTGTCAGCAGGCTACAGCAAAGACTCAACCCTCCTGTTTGGCAAACATGAAGTCACCTCAGCAGAGGGAATTCAACAGGGTGACCCACTTGCACCGTTCCTCTTTTGCATAGCGGTTCGAGAAATTACAACCAGACTGTCCAGCGAGCTCAACATCTGGTTCCTGGATGATGGCACTCTGGCAGGCACACAAGATTCCCTGCTAGAAGACTTACAGCTGGTGAAGACACGGGGGGAGTCCATGGGTCTCGTTCTTAGCCCCTCCAAGTGCGAAATTATTGCATCTAGTGAAGTAATCATTAGAGCAGTGAAATCAGTTCTACCAGAAGCCTCAGTCGTTAAACCTACCGACAGCACACTACTCGGAGCACCTCTGGGCCACAATGCTATTGCTGCAGTCCTTGACGAAAAGTTTAGAGACCTAAAGAGGATGGAAGAGAGAATTGGGGACTTGGACTCCCACGATGCCCTCTACCTTCTCACAAAGTGCCTTACCCTGCCCAGGCTAACATACTTCTTAAGGTGTGCACCAACTTTTGGCAACCCACTTCTAAATCAATATGATGAGCTCCTCAGGTCAATATTCAGGAAGGCGCTCAACCTAGATTTAGATGACAGTCAGTGGGACCAAGCAACACTACCAGTGAGATTTGGAGGGATAGGCATACGAAAGGCAACTGAGGTAGCACTTCCAGCATTCTTATCCTCATGTACAGCAGCCAACGAATTGGTAGGGCAGATCCTACCAGAGCGTATGAGAGAGACAGCGGGAACTCATGATCAAACGTTCATCGAAGCAGCCAGACAATGGGACACCATTGCACACCCTCAACCCCGACCACAAGTCCCAAAAGACCACAAGCAGGCCCACTGGGATAGCCCCATAATGGAAAAGACTGTCACAGCAATGATTGACAACGCTGATGCTGAAAACAAAGCCCGCCTCCTAGCGGTAACAGCACCCCACGCCGGGGATTTTTTATTTGCTGTGCCCAATGCAGCCCTGGGAACTCGCCTCAGTCATGACGCTCTCCGCATTGGAGTTGCCCTTCGCCTTGCCGCCCCCATCCTCACCGAACATAGGTGCATCTGCGGAACTGCGATGGCAGACCAATATGGTCGTCATGGTCTGGTATGTCGTAAATCACAGGGTAAAATTGCAAGACATGAAGAAGTCAACGACATCATCAAGAGGAGCCTCGCCACAGCCCGCTGCCCGGCACAAAGAGAACCACACTTATCCAGACCTAACGACCCTCAGAAGCGCCCTGATGGGGTCACCTTGCTACCTTGGAAGGATGGTAAGCAAGTGGTATGGGACTACACGTGCGCTGCCACACTGGCCAGTACCTACCTCCACTACAGCACACGTGAAAGCGGTGGTGCTGCTTCTTTCAGGGAATCGCAGAAAATTATTAAATACAGAGGTCTAGCACACTGCTACAGCTTTGTTCCGATCGGCTCGGAGACCCTCGGTTCGTGGGGAAAATGTGCATTGAAGTTCCTGAAGGAATTGGGGGACAAATTGATCAGCGCTACAAAAGACCAGAGAGCAAAAAGTTTCTTGTTCCAGCGCCTCAGTGTTGCGATTCAAAGGGGAAATGCCTGTTGCGTCTTGGGCACTAGTCCAACTTCAGAGGAATTCGAAGAAGTGTTTGACTTGCAACAATGATCGAACCCGTCTGTGACATTCATCAATGTTTCCCATTGTTGTGTTCTTCAAGAGATCCATAACCTTTAAGCACCTTTTTGCATTATTATTTTTGTATCAACCCATGTATATCTTGTAACCATCAAATGCATAATAAAGCACAAAAAATATTCAAGGAAGGGGGTGGTAGGAGAAAAGCACACAGAAACTGTATTGGAGGGGATCTAAACATTCCCTCTAATGCGTTATGCGTGGTTTCCTCCGAGGCTATGGGTCCCCCTTCTTCCAGCTAGAGGTGGTACTCCCTTCCTATTCTATATATATATATATATATATATATATATATTACATAGGATATAAGACACAATCATATCTTCCTACTTCTCTATTAATCTTATCTATTTATATATTAACTACGTAACTATCTAGATTTGTATATCTCTTTTATATCTTTATTCTTTTCCTCTGGTTTCTCTCTGCTCCTATTTCTTATTTTCTTATTTTTTCACCATTTAGCTGTTTATCTATCGTCTATTCTTACTCTTTGGCTATTATATATTTCTCAATTTGCTTCCTTTATCTTTTTATTTCTTCCTCCTCTTCTCTCTTATTATTCCGTTTTCTTTATCCCCCAAACAACCCATCTTTGTTTTTTGTTTATCGTTAATTATTAATTACTTCCCATTTATTCGCATTCCTTCGTAATGTGTGTTTGTTTCTGCTCTTTTTCCCGTTGCACGTGTTAATTTCCCCTCTCTTTATTCCCCTTCCTCTTTCATCCTTTCCATAATTGCAATTTTAAAATTTAATACCTTTTTGTTTACTATTTCCACACACATTTTTCTTGCTTGTTTCTACTCCTGTTTCGTTAGTAGTGTTAATAAAATAATAACGTCTAATCTCTCTCTCTCTCTCTCTCTCTCTCTCTCTCTCTCTCTATCCCCTACTATTCACTCTTAATACTCTCACCTCTCTTCTCCTCTTTCCCTATCTCTCTCTACCTCATTGCTCTCCCCTCACCACTTTTACCCCATGTCTCCCCTCTCATCGTTATCCCTTGCCCCATCTCCCTCTTTCTCTTCCCTGCATCTCCCCTTTGCAAGATCAGGGCGGATGCTGGTGGATCCAACATGGTCGATCATTATTGATACAGCGCCAAGCTTAACGGTCTAACCGACTGGACTCATGGCCTATGACACCCTAGTCTCTGTCTCTCAGTCTCTGTCTCTTTCTCTCTCTTCGGCTCTCTCTCTCTCTCTCTCTTAATAGCAGTAGAATTACTAGAATTCTAATAATACACATGATTCTAGCTAGGCTATCTTGAGGTTATCTTGAGATGATTTCGGGGCTTTTAGTGTCCCCGCGGCCCGGTCCTCGACCAGGCCTCCACCCCCAGGAAGCAGCCCGTGACAGCTGACTAACACCCAGGTACCTATTTACTGCTAGGTAACAGGGGCATAGGGTGAAAGAAACTCTGCCCATTGTTTCTCGCCGGCGCCTGGGATCGAACCCAGGACCACAGGATCACAAGTCCAGCGTGCTGTCCGCTCGGCCGACCGGCTCCGGCTAATAGTAAAATTTCTCCAATATTGTTATACTATGTTTAACAAACATTTTTATATAAATATTTTGATGTATATAAAACTCGTGGGAGCGATAAAGAGCTTCAAAGGGTCAGGATGACAATTATTGGCATCTGGTGTGTAGAAAATTGTCCGCGTTGTGCCTCCCTTGTTATTTGTATATCTTCTCTTTTTTTGTTGGTTTGGTTTTTTATAGAAATTGCTAATACTGTCTATATATTTAATAATAATTAGCATCTCACACACACACACATTCACACACACACGCGCGCGCACGCACGCATGCGCGCACGCGCGCACACACACACACACACACACACACACACACACACACACACACACACACACACACACACACACACACACTGATTGCCATTCATCTTTATCTTCTACTCTGGAGATTAATCTGTCTTCAGCTTGTGTGTGTGTGTGTGTGTGTGTGTGTGTGTGTGTGTGTGTGTGTGTGTGTGTGTGTGTGTGTGTGTGTGTTTCTGGCCAATATGCACCTCAAACCCCTGCACTGTCTTCTCCCTCACTGTTTGTACACTCCTCTAAAATCATTGCAGGATCGAGCACTAGCTCCCCAGCCCCGCTTTAGCTGCTGTTGGCAGTCTATTCCTGAACCCCCCCCCCCACCCTTCCCTACCATAACTACTTTTGCAATTATGTGATTAAACAGCCCTGAAAAAACAATGAGAACAGGAAATGTTACCCACACGACCCGTCTTAAACATGTTTGGTCCGGGTGTTGTGGAAGCTCCGTGAAGATAATTGAATGTTGGGGAAGTTTTCTTACCTTCCTGTTGCCTACTAACTTTCAAGAACATCACCCCTACCCACCCCGTCCTCCCCATTGAGGCTACTTCCCCTAGACATGCAGATTTTCTTTGGTGGCGGGGGAAGATGATGTAACTCCCACGGCTGGTGGATACGAGAGACATTTATGGTTGTCGCAATTTCCATAGCTCGTAACTTGTGTGATAATTTATCATCTTCTTTTGTGTGACCCTGTGTGTGTGTGTGTGTGTGTGTGTGTGTGTGTGTGCGTGTGTGTGTGTGTGTGTGTGTGTGTGTGTGTGTGTGTGTGTGTGTGTATGTGTGTGTGTGTGTGTGTTTACTATTTGTGCCTGCGGGATCGAGCTCTTTGCTATTGGGCTTTCTAACCATTGGCTGTCTAATGTACTGACTCCCGACCTATTTTTCCCCTTAAATTTTCTCTCTCTCTCTCTCTCTCTCTCTCTCTCTCTCTCTCTCTCTCTCTCTCTCTCTCTCTCACACACACATATATCCCAAGGATGCAGCCCACAACAGGTCCTAAGAACATATAACACGCTCACCAACAACAGATAATATTCCTACTTAATATTCCTCCTAATATTTTCACTTGAGGATTGGCTAAACATGTTTGCCGCCGCGTTCTGTGTGTCGCACACGATTCCAATCTCGCCCCAGGAAATTAGGAAGCTGGGAATGTCGGTTGGTCCTAATTCTCATGTTAATGTAGGGGCTGCAGGAGAGTCTGTTGCTTCATCACCTGTGTTGCACCGTGACCTGTGTTGCACCGTGACCTGTGTTGCATCACGACCTGTGTTGCATCACGACCTGTGTTGCACCGTGACCTGTGTTGCATCACGACCTGTGTTGCATCACGACCTGTGTTGCATCACGACCTGTGTTGCATCACGACCTGTGTTGCATCACGACCTGTGTTGCATCACGACCTGTGTTGCACCGTGACCTGTGTTGCATCACGACCTGTGTTGCATCACGACCTGTGTTGCATCACGACCTGTGTTGCATCACGACCTGTGTTGCACCGTGACCTGTGTTGCACCGTGACCTGTGTTGCATCACGACCTGTGTTGCATCACGACCTGTGTTGCATCACGACCTGTGTTGCATCACGACCTGTGTTGCATCACGACCTGTGTTGCATCACGACCTGTGTTGCACCGTGACCTGTGTTGCATCACGACCTGTGTTGCATCACGACCTGTGTTGCATCACGACCTGTGTTGCATCACGACCTGTGTTGCATCACGACCTGTGTTGCACCGTGACCTGTGTTGCACCGTGACCTGTGTTGCATCACGACCTGTGTTGCATCACGACCTGTGTTGCGTCTAGTGATGGTGCTGTTCTGAAATCATTTTGACATTTGCAAATTGGGGCTGTTGTCTGTGTTGATAAGCCTACTGGTATTTTGTGATGCCTGTTGAATATCTTACGATGATACGATGATACGATGAGACAACGATGTGGAGTCCATAGTGGAGAACTGTATTCATCAAAATAAGTCAACTATCAAATTTGAGATTCTTAAACACTTTTGATGCTACTATTATTGGTACACTTTGTATCATTCTTCCATTGAGCGGTTTGAGGAGCGAAGCTGAATCACTTAACAAACAAGGTGACCCAGGGCATGTCTCCTTGTGGTCACCCTCTGCTCTAGTGACCTTCATCAGCCCTAAGGTCACGGAAGGTGACCTTAGGTCAGTGATTGATGGTCGAGAATGACGCAAATGTATTCACAGTGAGGTCAAATACATCCAAATTTTGAGTTCAGGAGTGTCTATTAAAAATATATAAGGGCTATTCAAGGCGAAATAACCTATTTAATAAAGTATTATTTTGTAAATAGGTGTTAATGAAATTTTTGTTCGAAAATAAAGTTGATTTTAATGCAATGAGGTCCCTACTGCTCTCTCTTACTCTCTCTCTCTCTCTCTCTCTCTCTCTCTCTCTCTCTCTCTCTCTCTCTCTCTCTCTCTCTCTCTCTTCCTCTGCCCCTACTCTTGAATCCTAAAACCCCGGCGTTGCCCTCACCAGAGAGTGAATGTAAACACAGTCAACCTCGAAAACCAATCTACAGTTTTTTTCATCACCAGAGAGTGAATGTAAACACAGTCAACCTCGAAAACCAATCTACAGTTTTTTTCATCACATGAGGATCTAGCAGCTGTTCTGCCTACCACACGTCCACCAAACACACACACACACACACACACACACACACACACACACACACACACACACACACACACACACACACACACACACACAGTAGGCTCTGTGTGTGTGTGCTCTGTCTGTGTTTATCAGTAGGCTCAGGAATCTGTACACCAGTTGATTGACAATTGAGAGGCGGGACCAAAGAGCCAAAGCTCAACCCCCGCAAGCACAAATAGGTGAGTACACACACACACACACACACACACACAATGTTCTGCTTACCACACATCGACTTAATTATATTTACTCATCAAAATCTCCCCATATCCCCACAATTTTTCCTCAATAACCGACCTCACCCATTTTAAGTTCTACTGCTCTCTGACCATTTTCTGAGCCGGATTCTCCGTAGTTTGAACTTCCTGTTGTTTCCCTCCCCCAATTCACAACATTTAATGGCACATCTGCTGACTGGACATTCAGTCTAGTGTAAACTCGGTTGTTCTGACTTCTCTGCTACCCTGTGCACCACTGCCCTTGCCTCCCTTGCTGCTGTTACTCTTGCAGCACCTCCCTCCTGCTCACTCTTCTGTACCAGTCAAAGGATTCCTTCCTCCTCTTCTTCACTCTTAACCACTCGAAATAGTCTTCACTCTAATAGGTATCCAACAACCCTTATTTTTGCTGTAATTAAATCTCCCTTAATAATCTAGAAGGCAGTTAGTTCTCCCGGTTGGATATCATCACCACTTTCTTGCCAGTTATTCATCATAGTTAACCAAGTTCTTATAAATGTAATCATATGTTTATAGCTATATTACTAGTGTTTATAGCATCCGTGTTTACATTGCCTCTAAGAACTCTCCTTAGGAATGGAGTTTTCCTCAGTCCCCCTCTACAGTGTTCACTCTCACACTCTCACCTCCCCATTATCTCTACAGTGTTCACTCTGACACCCACTCTCACCTCACCATTATCTCCACAGTGTTCACTCTGACACCCACTCTCACCTCCACATTATCTCCACAGTGTTCACTCTGGCACCCACTCTCACCTCCACATTACCTCCACAGTATCTCTGTCTCCCTCCCCCTTATAAATTGTTCTGCTCAGTGAACTTCCTCTCACCCCACTGGCTGCTCTGTCCACCAAACCTTTTTCTCTCTTGTTTCTACCTTTTCTGTCTATTAATTAAGTCGCCTTCCGTCTCCTCCGTCGCCTCTACTCACTGCACCTCCTCTGTGTATCCCCCAATAGCTGTGTATTCTATGTGCTTGCACCCTGCTGTCTAATCTTCACTGCTTGTTACGCTTCTTCCCTTTCAGCTGTTGCCCTGCTCATTAGACCTTCCTAATTAAGCTCGTGTTAGCTGTTCTGCCTACCGGGCTTCCAAGTGGCATGTTGGTTGTACTGTACAAACCTTACTGTCAGCAGGGAACAGCAGAACAAGCAGCTGTTCCATTCAGTGAGCTTCTACTTCTCACATCCAACAGCTGTTCGTCCCACTAGCCCACCGCCCCAAAACGCAACAGAGGCCGGTTTTTGCCTGTGTGCTGAAGGGGGACGAGCCTCGTTACTTCAGCCTGTGTGCTCGTGATCAATATTTTCAGGGGGTGGGGAGAGGGAGAGAGAGAGAGGGAGAGAGAGAGAGGTCCATTTGCGACTGAAGGTAGAGTGGAGGGGACCCTGAAGCCGCCCCTAGCATTAAAACCCTGCTAGCTGAAGCCCTCAGGGAGAGGGGATGGTACTCATACTGCATGAATCAGGCAGATTCTTAAGCTGCTCTGACTTGAGGACCACCTTGGAGGATCAGCCAAGCAGATAAAAAAACGTTTTATTCTAGCTGAGGTGAGGAGATGAGGTGGATACTGCTCAGCAAGTATCCACTTGCCAAATAAAGTTGATACGATGAATTACGCCATTAATACGATGAATTAATGGCGTAGATTATCGTGAAGATAAGTAGGTTGCACCAATGAGGGAAGGGAAGGGAACTATCAGGGGGGAAAGCGTCAAGCCATTACAACTATATAGCACTGGGAAGGGGTCAGGATAAGGATTTGGGATGAAACGGGGGGAAGGAATGGTACCCAACCACTCCTTCCCCCAACCACTCCTTTAGGTCATTACCGATAGGTCTATATGTCTGAATCACACACATGGTTCCCCCTGACCTGTATGGTGACACACTCAAGACTCCCACTATAATATAATAATATTATATATTATTATAGTGCCTATAATAGGAAGGAGGCGCCCAACCTGCCGTTTTAACTTCCAGCAGCACCAGTTTGGTAGCAGGCCAAGCAAGACTACTGGTGCCAGATTCACGAAGCAGTTACGCAAGCACGAACGTGTACATCTTTCCTCAATCTTTGACGCCTTTGGTTACATTTATTAATATGTTTACAAGCATGAAAAGTTCCCAATCAACTGTTGTTATTGTTATAAACAGCCTCCTGGTGCTTCGGAGCTCATTAAGCGTTTAATAATTGTAAACAAAGCCGCCAAAGATTGAGAAAAGATGGACAGGTTCGTAAGAGCTTTCGTAACTGCTTCGTGAATCTGGCCCCTGCTCGACAATGTTAAAGAGGTTCACTGTGCAGATGACAGTGCACCAGTGTGTGTGTAGCAATGCACAACTACGACACATTGCTCGCCATCTTTAAATAGGGCTCAGTTATTGATCTGGACCCGGATTCACGAAGTAGTTAAGCAAGCACTTACGAACCTGTACATCTTTTCTCAATCTTTGGCGACTTTGTTTACAATTATTAAACAGTTAATGACCTCCGAAGCACCAGGATGCTGTTTATAACAATAACAACAGTTAAATGAGACGTTTTCATGCTTGTAAACTGTTTAATAAATGTAACTAAAGCCGTCAAAGATTGAGGAAAGATGTAAACGTTCGTACGTACTTGCGTAACTGCTTTGTGAATCCGGGTCGTGAAGAGCACTAAGAGGAACACTTACGACCTGGTCCCAAACACCTCCACTATTAACGACGCTTAAAATCCAGTAAATTGCATTCTGAGCTTTACAGGAGAGAGAGAGAGAGAGACGTAACACATTACTTATAAAAAGTACTGGAGATTGTCTTCAGTTCTTCGGAAGGGGAAAGCGCCAAGCCATTACGACTGTATAGCACTGGGAAGGGGTCAGGATAAGGATTTGGGATGGGACGGAGGGGAAGGAATGGTGCCTAACCACTTGTGGACGGTCGGGGATTGACCGCCGACCTGCATGAAGCGAGACCGTCGCTCTACCGTCCTGCTCAAGTGGTTGGGCATCATTGGAGAGTGAAACAGTTTCTTACGAGACCAGGAAGTATATGGCCAACTGTACAAAATAGGTCCAGTCCAAATTGTGGCACAAAAAGTACTCAAAGGTATACCTGTTAATATAATGGGTGCCAGACTCGTCGAAGCTTTCCCTCTAGATATACCTTGGTTACCTTGAGGTTACCTTGAGATGATTTCGGGGCTTAGCGACCCCTCGGCCCGGTCGTCGACTCGACCTCCTCAAGACAAATTACCAAACAGGCCCATTAATGTAGCAAAAATCAGAGATGGTACGTGTCTACAAAGTGCTAATGGGGGTACCTACCTTCACCTGTGATGCCTGGCTGATCAGGTGATCAAACAGCAGGTCTAGCCATGAACTAGGCCGCTGGGGCCGTGAACCACAACAAGATAACCAAGTTATCTTGGTTATCTTGGTCCACAAGATAACTTGATAACCCCACCCTAATGCAACACCCATGATATATTGAGCGCTTCTTCGCTAACATATACTAATATCACTACGTCAACATATAGACAAATAAGAGGCTGGACGCCCTTACATCACAATGCTCTCTTACTGCGCTTACACCCACTAACACGGCCAAGTTTATTAAGCGAAATATCCACATAATACACTTAAACAAAACGAATATTTCCGAAGACACGTGTAATAAATACATGTATCTATGCCGCGTGCTGAGACGAGCGGAGGCGACACAGAAATCCCGGCTGAGTTTCACCTTTAAGGGTGTATGGAAGGTCGTTCTATAGACTCTCCAGCCCCGCGGAGATGAGCGAATGACGTGAAAAAGTTTCCTCGTGAATTTTCATCTCAAACGGATGCTGCGAGCAGATTCTTCAGGCAACTTCCGGCGCAAAACGGTGAGAGAGAGAGAGAGACCAAGGAGAAGGGGATGAAGAGAGGGAGAGGGGGAGGAGACAGAGGAAGGGGTAAAGAAGAGAAAGATAAAAATGGGATGTAAAGGGAAAGAGGGACAGAGAAGAGAAGGGAATATGGGACAGGAAAGACAGAAAAGGAG
>NC_091180.1:27489983-27518274 GCF_040958095.1 Procambarus clarkii
GAGAAACATTGGGCAGAGTTTCTTTCACCCTATGCCCCTGTTACCTAGCAGTAAAAATAGGTACCTGGGTGTTAGTCAGCTGTCACGGGCTGCTTCCTGGGTGTTAGTCAGCTGTCACGGGCTGCTTCCTGGGGGTGGAGGCTTGGTCGAGGACCGGGCCGCGGGGACACTAAAAAGCCCCGAAATCATCTCAAGATAACCTCAAGATAACCACATAGGAATCCTAGTTTATATAGATTTATATTACTATTATTGTTATGCATGTGTTTTATTTAATTTATAAATAACTCAAATATTTTCAAAGTCTAAAACTAATGTGATAATGAGTATTGTGTGGTATTATAGATTATAGGGAGTTATAGGCTTTATTAGTGATATAGTTGGGTGAGATTTGCATATTGATGGACCTTCATATATTGGGAATATTTGTCTTTCACTGTAGTTGGTTGACACACACACACACACACACACACACACACACACACACACACACACACACACACACACACACACACACACACACACACACACACACACACACTTTTATAGTGTCAGAGTGGTTGACAAATGGAATGCATTAGGCAGTGATGTGGTGGAGGCTGACTCCATACACAGTCTCAAGTATAGATATGATAGAGCCCAGTAGACTCAGGACCCTGTACACCAGTTGAGATGACAGTTGAGAGGCGGGACCAAAGAGCCAGAGTTCATCCCCCGCAAGCACAGGTGCGTACGTAGGCATGAAATCTGTTATTCCATTAGGCATGATATGCTTAACGAGCCATAACTACATAAGCCAGAAATATAACAAGAAAACAGCATGATAAACTATGGGAAAGCAACAAGTGAACATAATGAAGGAATTACAGGTTACACAAGTAGGATTCTGAACATAAATTCAATCGCTGAAAAGAAACAACCAAATCACCGGAACCAGACGAACTATCACGTTGGATCCTGAGTGTGCTGAAGACCTAAGCTATCCTCTGAGGATAATATCCTCTCATTAATCGCTAAGTTCCCGAGGGAAGGAAGAATGCCGACAACGTTGAGGGTTGCCCAGTATTGAACCGATATGCAAAAAAAGTATATAAATAATATCCACTGAACTATAAGCCGGTTTTTATTCAACAATTTTAGTGTACAAATATAATGAGAACCTTAGGGGAAAAATAAATAGAAATATAATAATAACAAAATAATATTTAATAAATAAAAATAATAATAAAATAATAATAAAACAAATAATAAAAATTAAAGAAAAAATCGACCTGGCATCACATTTATGGCTAATACAGAATATTGGAAAGGTAAGGTATCAGGAGAGAGCCTGAAGCCACCCTTACAACACTTGTAAGGCACATGAGGAATAGGGTTTAGGATTGGACGGAGGAATGGAATGGTGCCCAACCACTCGGACGTCGGGGAATGAACGCAGACCTGCAAGAAGCATAACCGTCGCTCTACCGTCCAGTCCAAGCGGTTGGGCTCGGAATATTGCAGAAAAAACTGGTCTATCGAAAAGACTGTGATATGTTGTCTTTTTGTTGATATGTTTTGTTGCGTTTCTCAACAAGCCACTATATCACCTCTTGGGTACTTCACTGCCTCTCTTACCTAAAGTGCAACATTTTGGGGATATTTTGTTCTGAAAATCTACATCTAGTCAAGCTCTTCAGCACATGGAATAGCACATCATAACATGGACGGTAGAGCGACGGTCTCACTTCATGCAGATCGGCGTTCAATCCCCGACCGTCCAAGTGGTTGGACACCATTCCTTCCCCACCGTCCCATCCCAAATCCTTATCCTGACCCCCTTCCAAGTGCTATATAGTCGTAATGGCTTGGCGCTTTCCCCCTGATAATTCCCTCCCTTCCCTCTTCCTATCCAAGCTTCGTGTACATGTAAACTTACATATTTCTCCACATCTTGCAGACAAATGCATCAGGTCTCATTATTATTTCCTTAATATGTACATATCCAAATTTCCTTTCCATTATTTCCCCTTGCAAGCTTCATCAGTCAACACACACACACACTGGACCTGTATATTGCCTCCTGAAGCCCCCATCCGGGACGACACCTTCCCATCTGTCTCGTTAATCTCCACTGCCTCTCCCTTCCTGTTCCTGATTGCCCGTTCTGTCTCTCCCTTGGCTGTTCCATTCCTCTCCCTGCCTTTCCCTGCCCGTCTTAGCCTGTGTCTACCTCCCTCGCTCGCCGCCGGCCCACAGTATTCTAACATTAATCAAAGCAATAAATCCTGCCAGTCTACCTGGTGGCCAGGTTAGTACGTATCATGTCCAGTGGGAGTGGTGTCCGGCTCCTTCACAGCTGGGTGACGTAGCTACCTTCGTCTGTTAGTGAGTGCTACTTGGTGTAGGAGGCGTTACCTGAGTGCTACTTGGTGTAGGAGGCGTTACCTGAGTGTTACTTGGTGTAGGAGGCCTTACCTGAGTGCTACTTGGTGTAGGAGGCGTTACCTGAGTGCTACTTGATGTAGGAGGCATTGCCTGAGTGCTACTTGATGTAGGAGGCGTTACCTGAGTGCTACTTGGTGTAGGAGGCGTTACCTGAGTGCTACTTGATGTAGGAGGCATTACCTGAGTGCTACTTGGTCTCTTGCCTGAGTGCTGCAGAAGGCGTTTTATTATCAACAAGAAGCTATACAAAACAGGCACATTCAAGCAACTATATTAAAGTACAAACACCCACTCCCAAACAACTAGGAAACATGCCAACTAAAACAGAGAAAAACAACTCTAAACTGACCATCTTGCAGGTTACAAAGTAACTTTAGCAACAAAACAACGCCATCTTTGTGACCGTCTGGTCGTAGATCATTCATAGCTCTTAATTAGTCCATAATGATATCTTAATGAGCACATAATGATCTTTTAATTATATCAAAACTCACAAAGGTCTTAGAGGTAGGGGAGAGAGAGAGAGAGAGAGAGAGAGAGAGAGAGAGAGAGAGAGAGAGAGAGAGAGAGAGAGAGAGAGAGAGAGAGAGAGAGAGAGAGAGAGAGAGAGAGAGAGAGAGAATGAGACAGCTGATAATTATAATAAAAATATAAAATAATAAAATAAAAATTAAAATAATAATTATAAAATTATAATAAACAATAATAATAAAATAATAATAAAAATAATTATAATAATTATATAAATGTCAATTTAAGTGTGCTATCCTGGAGACTTATTAATAAAGATAACAGCAATAACAGTGAAGATAACACAGCTACACACACACACAGGTGTTCAACAACTGTGCACCTCTAACATGCAACAACGACAAGAAACATAACCTAAGTGGTGAACATAATGCCTTATTACCTAAGACTCCAGAAGACAAGAAACCTGACAAGGGTGATCAGAGTGTGGACGGGACTCAAGGTGGACCTCGTAGCTCGAGTTACTAATCAGTTGAGCCCTTACCACGGTGATTAATGTCCCTGGCAATCACCCAACCACCCTCCGCTAACAACCCGGACCTTCTCCTACTAAACGTTAATCATCGTGTGGGTGATTAACGTTTCCACCTCGTTAATAGGGTACGTTATAGCAAGCTCTGTGACCTTAGGTCACAACGTGGGGGAACCACGCCCTCTGGTGACGGAGGCGTCATACCAATTTGAGAAATGTAATTCAGTAATTAAGTCAATCTTCCGCCTGTTTAAATAGCCCAATTGTGACGGTCGTCAATAGTCAGAATTCGTACATACTGAGTTTTTAGATAGTAGTATACTGACTAATAAGGAATTCTTTTAAAATAAATAAAGCTAATAAACAAACTTAAATATTCCTAGGCCTAGTATAGTACACATATGTACTATATTAGACCTCACATATCGTATATTAGGCCTGGGAAGGTTAGGTTAGGTTAGTGTGTCAAAGCAACACAAGTAAAAAATTATTTTCCGGTTTGTCGAACTCAATAGTTCAGATTTCTACTTTCAAATTTCGTTGTATGTCGGTATATGTACTATGGTCGTCATCGTTACTATGAGTACTACCAAAACAGGAGGATGGGCTGTGTTATCTTGAGGTTATCTTGAGATGATTTCGGGGCTTTTAGTGTCCCCGCGGCCCGGTCCTCAACCAGGCCTCCACCCCCAGGAAGCAGCCCGTGACAGCTGACTTAGAACACCCAGGTACCTATTTTACTGCTAGGTAACAGGGGCATAGAGTGAAAGAAACTCTGCCCATTGTTTCTCACCGGCACCCGGGACCACAGGATCACAAGTCCAGTGTGTTGTCCGCTCGGCCGACCGGCTCTAGTTATGTTAATTGGCTGTTTAATATCTTGTCTTTCATACGGGCTTCCATGCAAAGGTAACACCTTTTAAATTATTTATATTGAAAATGTTTCGAAACTTAAACAGAAAACGGAAATGTTTCGACAGTGATTGACTCCGATAAATAAACACGTTATAAATGTGTTACCTTTTTATTAATTAATTATAAATAATTAATAATAGCCCACCTGGTACTTGACATCTTGATAAACTGTGATAAAATCTGAAATATCTAATTACAAGTTAATGATCAAAAGTGTGTATGTATATATGTATTTACTAATTGTGTATGCATGTAATTGGGGGAGCCGGTCGGCCGAGCGGACAGCACGCTGGGCATGTGATCCTGTGGTCCCGGGTTCGATCCTAGGTGCCGGCGAGAAACAATGGGCAGAGTTTCTTTCACCCTATGCCCCTGTTACCTAGCAGTAAAATAGGTACCTGGGTTAGTCAGCTGTCACGGGCTGCTTCCTGGGAGTGGAGGCCTGGTCGAGAACCGGGCCGCGGGGACACTAAAAGCCCCGAAATCATCTCAAGATAACCTCAAGAAGATAGCACGCAAAATTGACTCAGTATCCAACAGTTACTTATAAGAAAACTTCTACTAAGTTGAGAATATCAACTCAATAAGTAACTCCGAAAATTGCAAGAATCTTGCTTGAAACCAGTCTTGTGTTTGAAGACTTCTCCTGCACGATCTTAGACAACATCAAAGAGCAGCCCGGGTAAAGCTTCCCAACACACGGAGGGGCGCCAAAGGAACTCTCGGTCCATCTGTTAATTAAAATGTTCTCTGACCTCGGATTCCCAGGTTGGTCAACAGCACGCGTTGAAGGTGCGTTGATACAACACCGCGCGTTGAAGGTGCGTTGATACAACACCAGGCGTTGAAGGTGCGTTGATACAACACCAGGCGTTGAAGGTGCGTTGATGCAACACCAGGCGTTGAAGGTGCGTTGATGCAACACCAGGCGTTGAAGGTGCGTTGATACAACACCAGGCGTTGAAGGTGCGTTGATACAACACCACGCGTTGAAGGTGCGTTGATACAACACCAGGCGTTGAAGGTGCGTTGATGCAACACCAGGCGTTGAAGGTGCGTTGATGCAACACCAGGCGTTGAAGGTGCGTTGATACAACACCAGGCGTTGAAGGTGCGTTGATACAACACCAGGCGTTGAAGGTGCGTTGATACAACACCAGGCGTTGAAGGTGCGTTGATGCAACACCAGGCGTTGAAGGTGCGTTGATGCAACACCAGGCGTTGAAGGTGCGTTGATACAACACCAGGCGTTGAAGGTGCGTTGATACAACACCACGCGTTGAAGGTGCGTTGATACAACACCAGGCGTTGAAGGTGCGTTGATGCAACACCAGGCGTTGAAGGTGCGTTGATACAACACCACGCGTTGAAGGTGCGTTGATACAACACCAGGCGTTGAAGGTGCGTTGATACAACACCAGGCGTTGAAGGTGCGTTGATACAACACCAGGCGTTGAAGGTGCGTTGATACAACACCAGGCGTTGAAGGTGCGTTGATACAACACCAGGCGTTGAAGGTGCGTTGATACAACACCAGGCGTTGAAGGTGCGTTGATACAACACCAGGCGTTGAAGGTGCGTTGATGCAACACCACGCGTTGAAGGTGCGTTGATACAACACCAGGCGTTGAAGGTGCGTTGATACAACACCACGCGTTGAAGGTGCGTTGATACAACACCAGGCGTTGAAGGTGCGTTGATACAACACCAGGCGTTCAAGGTGCGTTGATACAACACCAGGCGTTCAAGGTGCGTTGATACAACACCAGGCGTTGATACAACACCAGGCGTTCAAGGTGCGTTGATACAACACCAGGCGTTGATACAACACCAGGCGTTGATACAACACCAGGCGTTGAGACGCCAAGTTACGCTCAAAGTTTGCTGTAATTGAAGACTTCTCCCGAAAAAACTTCTGACAAGATCGAACTTAACACACTTGATGAAACTGTCAAGAGTTTGAATGAACTTAGTAATATTCTGACCTTATCCCGGTGTTAAAAGTTTTAATTCATAATGTTGAAACCTTTTCTCGTGGTTTGGGGGGGGGTGGCTTTAAACTTGGTGCGTGGTGGCAGGGAGGGGAAATTGTTGGTCCGGTGTTCGCATCGTTCTACCCTCACGTGCAAGCATTTCAGTTTTCGTGAATTACGAAAATTCTCGGTGTCCCATCTTGGGTAATGTTGTTATTTTCAGAATATCTAATATGTCAGGTTTGTAAAGTTTGTCATATCTAATTTGCCTGTCATGTCTTGCCTAGTTTGTCAAGTTCTATGTTTTCAGAGTTGCCTGGTTGATGTGTCTTGTCTATGCTTCAATACACGAGTATGAGGCATTATCCATTTCCTTACATATGAATATGGTCAGTTACGAGGACGAGGAAGGTTAGGTTAGGTCGTGTTCACCTACAATTAGGTTAGGTTAGGTTAGGTCGTGTTCACCTACAATTAGGTTTCAATGAAACAAGTCAAGAGAGTTCCTCGCAAATTAACACAATAACATTTTGGAATATTTCTCGCTAACCCACGTAACCTGTGAGCAGAGATAACCTTTAATTAAACATATGTAATTAAACACAGCAAGTCAGAGTTTACCTCCAATTAAATATAAACAGGGAGAATGCACCTTAGTTAATTTACATAACCAAATAACTTACCAAACCCACCTTGTTTCCACACACGATACTTCATCTAGTTACCTGTCCCACACACACACCTGTCTCCAATTACCTGTCCACACTTCTCCACCAATTATATACCTGTCCACGTGAACTCTTCGCCAATTACTAGCACATGCAGCATCCCGTCTAGTTACCTGTGCTCGCAACGAGACAGAAGGATTGTGCGTCCATCTCCCGAGGATCAAAACGCCTCCTCCCTCGCAGGATGCTCGACCATGCGATTCACCAGCTTGTTAAGGGAAGCCTCAGGCACATGCCTCCCGTAATACTGACTGACCAGACTAACTCAGCTTCTCCTCTCAGTGCACTAAGCCGAAATTAATTGCCTTAATACCTTCTAATTGCAGTCATACGTATATAAATAAATCAATAAATACATCCTATTTTTCACCAGCCATTTTATCTGATAAAATAGTGTTATTACAAAGGTGTAAATACATAGGTGTTATTGCATATGCATTATTGCATAGGTACTACTACTTAGGTGAATGAACAGAGGCAAAAATGTGAATTGTATTTTGTATATTGTATTAATACAAAACAGCACAGTAGGGCAAGGGACAAGACTTTAGAAAGCCAGTGAAGAAATAATAATGACAGTTAATAATAATCAACAAATTAATAAAAAAATTCTGTAAACATTCAACAACAATAAAGTGATGATTTATTGACAAGCCGTTTAAATGCCGTTGAAGTGAGATCCCCGTTGCATGGGGTGTGGGTTGATTCCTTGACCAGGACATTGTAACAGTGAAATCAACTACTACTCTACTTCTCTAACTACCACTATTACTACTACTATTAAAACAACTACCACAACGACCGCTGTAAGCAAGGTGTTACGCAGTAACAAGCAAGTGATAGGGAATTAAGCCCTCAGCTTGTGCGAGCTTAATTACCCTAATTAGACCAGTTACTCCGTCCAAATCATTTGAGGTTCAGTTCAACTTGTCAACATGTCTCTGCCTGTCAATTACCCTTTACTTTCATCATCCGGATAACAGCGTTCAGCCAGTTACAAGAGAAACTGCTAGCGGCCACTTTGAAAAATGGCCGCGAAGGCTATATTGTAAGGAGGCAACCACGGCCACTTTGTAAACTGACCGCAAAAGGCCTCCGGGAGTCGAATCCTCGATGTCTCAACAAACACATTTGTTCACAAGCCGTTGTGGCATTGGTGGGCACTTGGGTGCCCGCTTCCACCCTCGCTAACCTTGCAGGGTGACTGGGCTTCGTCTGGGGATGGTCATAGTCAAGTCGGGTTCGAGCCCCATGCCCCTCCTCCCCCGTTTTGTGTGAAATTGGCAAATTACACTAATTTCCAATCTCGTTAAATACCTGACTCCATCCTCACTAAGATTCGTGTAACATGTTATTTTTTACGTAAATATTATTTGTTAGTTTCTCTTATGTAGGTCATTTATTGGCAGAGCTTAGTGAAAATGGTTATAAGGATGAAGGGAAGGTGAAGGGTAGGGGAAGGTGGTGAAGGGTAGGGAAGGTGGTGAAGGGTAGTGAAGGGTAGGGAAGGTGGTGAAGGGTAGGGAAGGTGGTGAAGGGTAGGGAAGGTGGTGAAGAGTAGGGAAGGTGGTGAAGGGTAGGGAAGGTGGTGAAGGGTAGGGAAGGTAGTGAAGGGTAGGGAAGGTGGTGAAGGGTAGGGAAGGTGGTGAAGGGTAGGGAAGGTGGTGAAGGGTAGGGAAGGTGGTGAAGGGTAGGGAAGGTGGTGAAGGGTAGGGAAGGTGGTGAAGGGTAGGGAAGGTGGTGAAGGGTAGGGAAGGTAGTGAAGGGAAGGGAAGGTGGTGAAGGGTAGAGAAGGTGGTGAAGGGTAGGGAAGGTAGTGAAGGGAAGGGAAGGTGGTGAAGGGTAGGGAAGGTAGTGAAGGGAAGGGAAGGTGGTGAAGGGAAGGGAAGGTGGTAAAGGGTAGGGAAGGTAGTGAAGGGAAGGGAAGGTGGTAAAGGGTAGAGAAGGTGGTGAAGGGTAGGGAAGGTAGTGAAGGGAAGGGAAGGTGGTAAAGGGTAGGGAAGGTAGTGAAGGGAAGGGAAGGTGGTAAAGGGTAGAGAAGGTAGTGAAGGGTAGGGAAGGTGGTGAAGGGTAGGGAAGGAGTTCAAGGGTAGGGAAGGTGGTGAAGGGTAGGGAAGGTGGTGAAGGGAAGGGAAGGTGGTAAAGGGTAGGGAAGGTAGTGAAGGGTAGGGAAGGTGGTGAAGGGTAGGGAAGGTGGTGAAGGGTAGGGAAGGTGGTGAAGGGTAGGGAAGGTAGTGGAGTGTAGAGACAGTGATGGAGAGGGAAGTTTGTCGATGGGAAGCCAATCGATGCCCGGGTAGCAGTGATGGTCACGGAGATGAAGACAGTGCAAACGATGCGTCACAATAACGTGACTGAAGATATGATGACCAAACGAGACACCAGAAGACCAAGAGACCACGACGTTTCGGTCCGTCCTGGACCATTATCAAGTCATTAAATGATCCAGGACGGATCGAAACATCGTCGTTTCTCCATTTTTTGATGAGTGGATTAGATATATGAAGACAGTATCTAACGAAGATGGCTACAGTGAGAAAGATAGTGTGTAGTGACGATGGTTACAGTGATGAGGATAGAGTGTAGTGAAGCTGTGATCTCCGTCACCCTAGCAGCGCCGAGTACACCCCACTACAGTTTATGAAATCAATATTCTCTGAGCCGCTCCACTAAAAAGAAAGAAGGAAAAACTTATTAGTGAAATATTATATTTATTTTTCATCATCGGGGACAATAAGCCTACACTACAGACTTGTCTTGTCTTGTACTACTTG
The DNA here is from genome assembly GCF_040958095.1 of Procambarus clarkii. NCBI lineage: Eukaryota > Metazoa > Arthropoda > Malacostraca > Decapoda > Cambaridae > Procambarus > Procambarus clarkii. Next base: position 27,499,804 of record NC_091180.1, read on the forward strand.
TCTGTAGTACACCCCACTACATGGAGTATACCCCCAGTACACCTACCACCACACCTCTCTACACCCACCACCACCACACCCCTCTACACCCACCACCACCACCACACGCCTCGACACGAACCACCACACCCCTCTACACCCACCACCCACCACCACACCCCTCTACACCCACCACCACACCACACCCCTCTACACCCACCACCACACACCTCTCTACACCCACCACCAACACCCCCAAGCGGCGGAAACTGCCATCCATCACCCACCGTTAATAAAATTCACGGCAAGAGTGGATTATAAAACAGAATTCTTCTCTCCCTACCCATTTTTCACCCAGCGGGGGGGGTGGAGGGGGGCAGGAGCAACAGTCACCCACACCCCATCCTCCCATGGCCCCCCACCTTCCCCACAAAAATCTATCAACGAGATCATCGAGAGTTCAGATAGATATTCATCCAGGGGGGCCAGCGGGAGATTTAAAACTAGTTTCCCCACTCATAGGCATCATCACTCATCTTCAGATAATTAAACTAACTCGAAAACTTGTTTCTCGTTACGAATTTGTCTCCTGCGGCGGGGGAGCCCGCCCTTCGGAGCCCATTTTGGTACCCCCATAGCGTGGGTGTGGGTACAGACGGATACATGCAAGATACAGACGGATATATACACTAGGCTCTCTCTCTCTCTCTCTCTCTCTCTCTCTCTCTCTCTCTCTCTCTCTCTCTCTCTCTCTCTCTCTCTCACAACAGAAAACGGGACATCACGTCAATTTCGCGAGCCGCTACCATTTTTAAAACTAAGTACGTCAGTTTTTGACGTTAGGGGGGGAAAGTATACGTCAAAATACGTCGTGTTATTCAGGAGGACTTGATGACTCACCGGCGTTGATAGAGACGGGTCTGGAGGTGATGGTGCCCACACTGTTGCTGACCAAACACCTGTAGAGAAGAATAACACATATCGTCAGACATATGTATACACCCTGTGTATGTGTATATGTATACATATGTATATTTATACATATGTATATGTATACATATGTATATGTATAAACATGTATATGTATACATATGTATATGTATACATGTATGTATATGTATACATATGTATATGTATACATATGTATATGTATACACAGTGATACATATACATAATGGTATAAACATCAGGTGAGCCATACTGATATATACATCAAGGGAGACATTGACGTAGAGGGGGGTCTCGTAGTGCAGTTGGCTTCGTTTTGGACTCACAATCGGTGGATCCCGGGTATGATTCCCGGCGGGAGAGAAATGTTTGGGCACGTTTCCTTTCACCTAATGCCTCTGTTCGCCTAGCAGTAAATTGGTATCCGGGAGACAGGCGACTGTTGTGGGTTGCATCCTGGGTGGGGGGTAGGGGTAAGTAGTTCGACCTTGAGGGGGGGGGTGAGACCTAAATTATACAAAATTATTAATTATATGCCCGGGTGAGACATATATAATTATGTACTAGGAGAGCACAGTGTATGTGATGATTTTACACAACAAATCGCATGAATTAAGTGAAACTTCGAATCTTTTGAAAACTTGAAATTGCTTGAAACTGAAAAATACTCTGAAACATTCAAAACGAATCCTCAAAGCCCTTAAAATGAGCCTTTGGCACTTTGAAGATAAGTCTTTTTAAACACTGAAAATGAGTCCTGAGAGCACTTTAAATTACCTTTCAACACTAAAAATGAGCTTTTGCCAATTTTGAAAAGTAAATCAATAAATCACTAAAAACGACCATTTAAATCCCCCCAAAATAAAAACACGAGCATTTAAACAGAATGCATAAACCAGTGATCATTACAAACACTTACAACACTGAAGATCAAGAAGCGTAGATAAATGAAAAATACATATAACAATGGAAAAATTATCTGGAACATCATGAAATCGACCGACCGGCTCCGTGACCTTTGGCTGACCCTAACCTCACACTTAAGACTGCCACTCGTCAAGTAACCCTGTGATCATCACATGTCTCTCGAAAAGTATTAATCCTACCCGATCTTTGAGTTGTCTGTAACGGGCAATACATCACCTACCCCCACTTGACCCTTGACCTCCCTCTGACCCCTGAAGGTACTCACCAACGATCCCTGACTCACTATGACCCTCCACTGACCTGTAAGTGGCTGCGTGAAGATCATGGCGGTACTGTTCAGGAGGGAAGGGTAGGAGAGTGAGAGTGGAGTTCGCGTGGCTGCCTGACACTGTCCTCAACCCTCCCACAGGCTCGGCTTTCGCGCCGTCAGCAGTCACCCAGGTGATTGTGGGTGTGGGGGAGGCCGCGGCGGAGCAGGTGAGGGAAGCTCCCCTAGTGTTGGGGAAGGACAGTATCGAGGGAGGCTCCTGAAGCAGGCGAGGACCTTCACGAAGACACAAACATCCTGCAAGAAGGAAAGTCAGATATGAGAAATGATATTTTAGAAGTTTGTTTGGGCAAAACTTACCCTCATTTTTGGAAGAGATCCAAAAATGACGTAGTCCTTAAGCATCACGAGAATTCTGTGAAACCTGAACGTATTTGGCAATAATTGCAAGTATTCTGCAAAGAATTGAAAGTATTTTGAAAATTACAAAATACTCATTTCTCTCCAGACAGAAATGAGTATTTCGGAAGGAGCACAATTAATTTGCCAGCGTCAGTGGCTTCGTGGACTAAGTAGGAAATACAACACATCCGTTACTGGCTTGATAATTATACAGAAACTCTTGAACAATACAATAAGTTAATATGAACAAAATTCTCTCAAATAAATATTTTACACCTTGCCAACTGTGAGGAAACTTTCCAAAACTCTGTGAAGAATCAGATAAACAAAAAATAAGAAAAAATGAATTATTATAAAATACTAAAGCATGCGAGAAGGAGTATTTACAGAAATAACGGGGGAGTAAGTAATTTACAAGGTAAATAATTTACTTTGCACGGGGGAGCAACAATTAGTAAGGAAACACTAGAACAAAGGTCCTTGCACAAGGACACAAGCACATAAACTCTATACTTAATTTGTGTAGCAAATATCCGCCATAATAGATAGTAAGAATAAAGATTTTTTTGTTTTGTGTGTGTATGGGGGGATAAGGGGATATTGCAATTTTGTTCTTAATATTAGAGTGTGTGCGAGGCTATGGAATACTGACGTTCTTGTTGTTATAGATTCAGCCACTCGGAACAAGCTGCAAGTAGCACGGGCTATGGTGAGCCCGTAACTTACCTGGCACAGAGGCGGGGCAAGTAGCACGGGCTATGGTGAGCCAGTAGTGGACTTACCTGGCACAGGAGCGGTGATTGGAATGCTGACTATATGCCTTGGCTTTATACCAGTCACGTAAAGCAGAAACACGTGACTATACCAGTTATATAGAGTGGAAACACGTGCCTTTATATTTACAGATCACTAGAGGCCAGCCATTACCTCACCTCCATCAACCATTCGCGTCTGCAGAATCACCCAACCATCCGTATTCCTTTTATCACTGACATGGCCCCGATGGATTTAGTGTATAGGAAGCCCAAACAGCTTCGGGCGCAGGTTGGCGCAGTAAACACCAACATAGCGCCATAAGACCTATTTCTTATCACTATTGACCGTGGTCTATATTGACCAACTTGGTTTTTTTGGGGTGAGTGTGTGTCTACTCTGTGCATTGGAGGCGATCCTTGCTTCTCTCTCTCTCTCTCTCTCTCTCTCTCTCTCTCTCTCTCTCTCTCTCTCTCTCTCTCTCTCTCTCTCTCTCTCTCTCTCTCTCTCTCTCTCCATATATATATATATATATATATATATATATATATATATATATATATATATATATATATATATATATATATATATATATATATATATATATATATAATATGACCGAAAAAGTAAGATTAATAATTCTAACACGAATTTTCTCTATCTTTCTTACGTTTTTTTTTTTTTTTTTTTATAAAACCAGAAAAACGGCCAGCCTACTCATGAGAAACTCTCCAGACACAAAGCAGAACGCTTTAAAAGAGACCAACGTCTTTATGTCTTCAAATGCCCTCTTGGGGACTGTAAGCCTCAAAAAAATAGTATATAGGCAAGACAACAACATCTCTTTCCAGGCGTTTAACGATGCATAAGCAACAGGGCTCCATTAAGGAACATATAATCTCTTCCCACAAACAAACCATCACCAGAGAAATCTTAGCAAACAACACAGAAATCATCGATAGATACAGCGATAGCAGGCGGCTTGACGTCTGCGAGGCACTACACATCAAGAAGTCAACACCAGCAATCAACAGCCAATTAATGCACAACTATATTCTACCCACTTCAAGACTCCGCTCCAATATAGAAGCATCAAGAAATATGGACCAATAGGCTTTCTACAATTACTTCCATTCAATACCCATTGTTTCGTGTTCTGTCTTGTGTTGGAATTTAATACCCATTGAATACCCATTGTTAAAAGTTCGTTTTTCACCTCATCCACCTCACCCAAATGTAGATATAAACCTCGAAGATGTGTAAGCTCTATTCAGTTTCAGTTGTGTGTAAACTAAAGTCTTTGAAAATGCAATAAGTTTTACGAAACGCGCTCAAGTGTCGCGTCAGACTAGAAATAAAAATGAATTTTGGAGAATTGATCTTTGAATTACCATCAACAGTGAAAAGAAACGTAAGAAAGATAGAGAAAATTCGTGTTAGAATTATTAATCTTACTTTTTCGGTCATATTTAATAATATATGTCTACAGGAAAGACTGCTACCAAAATATACTAATATATATATATATATATATATATATATATATATATATATATATATATATATATATATATATATATAATTCAGCGTGGTTTCTCCTGTCAAAGGAGATTAGAGAAGACGTGATACAATAACAAAGGTGAGGCCGTCTGGATCGTGAGGTTTGTCAAAGGTGAATACTGCTCAGCTCCTCGTTACTCAGCCTCGTGAGGCAGACTCACAAGAGTCTCCTGAGTCAGTGTGTTCCCACCACAGCCTTCAGTATACAGTATACTTATGAGAGGACACACACACACACACCCTCTCTCTCTCTCACACGATGTGTGTGTGTGTGTGTGTGTGTGTGTGTGTGTGTGTGTGTGCATACGCCCGCGCGCGCGCAGAAAAATTCCCATAAATACCGATATAAAACTTCCAAATAATATCTCGCATTAAAGATCTTTTGAAGTAAAAATGTAAAAAAAAATCAACATTTTTAAAACAGTTTAAACGTATTCACGAGACCATAAGGAGCTCTCCTCCCTTGCTGGTCGTCTCAGACACCTGTGTGGTGGCTGGTGCGTGTCCTCACTATCGCGAGGACATGAGGGCGGAGGGAGGCAGCTTCTTGTTCATCTCCCGAAGCACGGTAAAAAGGGGGGAAATAAATTGTGAGAGCAGGAGACCTGGACAACATATTAAGAGGGAGAGCTACACGCAGGAACCTTTTGGGCAGTTTTTGAGATTGGGAGGAAAGTGAGGGATGGGAAAAAAGGGTGGTAAGAGATGGAAGAGGAAGATGAAGTAAGGAATGTGAGAGAGAGGGGGAGGGAAGCAGAGGAAGGGGTGTATGAGATAAGGGGGGGGGGGGAGTTCAATAGCCCCTTGTGAGGCGATGAACGATGTTAACGCCACTAACAGAGCGGAATCATTCCGTTCAAACCAACATTACACCGTACAGTTTGTACGTATGTTCCGAGTGATATCATACTGAATAATGATATGGGATTAAATAAATTCTTATATTTCTGCTTCTGTCCCTCAATCTGCACTACCCCTCCCTCATCTCTCTCTCTCTCTCTCTCTCTCTCTCTCTCTCTCTCTCTCTCTCTCTCTCTCTCTCTCTCTCTCTCTCTCTCTCTCTCTCTCTCTCTCTCCCTCGCTGTCAACACCAACAACCAAAGGTCTTAAGGGTAATCTTAAGTGGCACAAGGAAAGAGAATTTACTAATCGACTTAAGAGACTGGTCTTAGTTGTGGCTTGGCCCGGGCCCTGTTACTATCCCAGCCCAGAGCAGACGGAATGGGGGAGATGGGGAGAGGCATCCCAGTGAGGGAGGGAGGGAGTGAGGGAATGAGAGAGAGGGAGTAGGCTGGAGATTGCGAGGAAATAAGGCTGGGATTCATTACAGTGGGGAGTGTAATTGAGAACAATTGCGAGAGGGAAGGTAGTGAGGCAGAGAACTAAGTAATGTAAGCTAGACACAATAGTCTAGCGAAACACGGCTTGAAAGAAGAGGATGCAAACATTCTTCGTGTATTAAGTACACGAAATATTAAGTTTATTTTAAGCAAGTAATGTCCAGGTAGTTGCTTAAATAACAAGAAAAGAGATAAAGTGAGGGAAGGAGGAAGAAAGGGTGGTAAGATATGGAAGAGGAAGATGAAGTAAGGAATGAGAGAGAGAGAGAGAGAGAGAGAGAGAGAGAGAGAGAGAGAGAGAGAGAGAGAGAGAGAGAGAGAGAGAGAGAGAGAGAGAGAGAGAGAGAGAGAGAGAGGAGAGGGAGGCAGGGAAAGAGGTGTATGATATATATATATATATATATATATATATATATATATATATATATATATATATATATATATATATATATATATATATATATATATCCAATCTGCAGTACACACCCAATTTTGTAAGCATGGCACTGATGAGGTACAGAGTGCCTCTGTCTTGACCCTACAGAGGTAGTGAGTGCCTCTGTCTTGGCCCTACAGAGGTACAGAGTGCCTCTGTCTTGGCCCTACAGAGGTACAGTGCCTCTGTCTTGGCCCTACAGAGGTACAGAGTGCCTCTGTCTTGGCCCTACAGAGGTAGTGAGTGCCTCTGTCTTGGCCCTACAGAGGTAGTGAGTGCCTCTGTCTTGGCCCTACAGAGGTAGTGAGTGCCTCTGTCTTGGCCCTACAGAGGTAGTGAGTGCCTCTGTCTTGGCCCTACAGAGGTAGTGAGTGCCTCTGTCTTGGCCCTACAGAGGTAGTGAGTGCCTCTGTCTTGGCCCTACAGAGGTAGTGAGTGCCTCTGTCTTGGCCCTACAGAGGTAGTGAGTGCCTCTGTCTTGGCCCTACAGAGGTAGTGAGTGCCTCTAACAATCTGGTCTGTTGACTGTTGAAATTAGAGAAGAACGAGTGTTAACTAACACCAAAAATATTTTGATTTTGATTTTTTTACATACGGTAAAATGTGTTTTTTTCTTGTTTCATGCGGCCCAGAACGTAACTTTTCGGGTGGTATAGTCTAACTTTATCACTCTCGTGCTGTCTCACCTAACTACACCTAACTCAGATGTATAGTGAACACATATTTCTTCTTATACACTCACACAAGAGTTCGTGATGCTCGCTTCTCCCTTCAATGTGTTCTCTTCCTCATTCTGGGAACAAAATGAATGAACACGGTTCTCCAGTGTTGGGTGAGGTAGAAGGATGTATACCTACCTAGATGCCGGGGTGTATATCTCATGGTGTGTATATCTCATGGTGTGTATATCTCATGGTGTGTATATCTCATGAGGTGTATGTCTCATGAGGTGTATATCTCATGAGGTGTATGTCTCATGAGGTGTATATCTCATGGTGTGTATATCTCATGAGGTGTATGTCTCATGAGGTGTATATCTCATGAGGTGTATATCTCATGAGGTGTATATCTCATGAGGTGTATATCTCATGAGGTGTATATCTCATGAGGTGTATGTCTCATGAAGTGTATGTCTCATGAGGTGTATATCTCATGGTGTGTATATCTCATGGTGTGTATATCTCATGGTGTGTATATCTCATGATATATATCCCCATACCTCTCTCTTAATTTGTTAAATTACATCAATTTTATCTACTGATTTTTTAATCCATTTTCGTATTTCCTTCTGTTTTCCTCTAGTTTTTTATCCTTTATCGCATATATTATTAATTACAATTGTTATTTACAATTTTCTCTCTCTCTTTACCTTCTATTCCCTTGCAATTATTTCTTTAATTAAATTCAACTCCATTCCCTCGTTTTATCACGGAGTTCTCCCCTCTTCCCATTTTCTTTGTTTAAAGTCCAATCTCTTCTTCTAGTTCTTCCTCTCACTGCCAGTTTCCTCTCCTACTTCACTATTTTTCTCTTACGCTGCCTCTGCTTCCCCCCTTCCATCTCTCCAATTTCTCTCATATTTCATTAATCGCCAATAAAAGCTCTTTACTAAACCATTCAGCCATCAAACAGCCGGTGGTGGAAGGTTGGCTTTGATGGCATTATTGATCCCAAGGATGCCTTCCCCCACCACTTCTGCTACCTGTGTAGAACAAGTATATTACCTGTACAAGTGTACTGCCTTTACACCACGAATATACAGGTTATACACCACAAGCATATTGGCTATACACCACAATCATACTAACACTAATAGACATACTACCACTAACACAAGCCTGTGGTACGACCACAAGCATACTACTACCACCACCACAAGCCTGTGGTACTACCACAAACTACTTGTGGCAGAATACACCACAAACTCACTCCCAGGGCCACCAGGTTCCTAATTTATGTGAACGAGCTAACCGAGTGAAGGAGTTCGTCTGTGTCAATGTTTACAGACGACGCCAAAGTAATGAGGTGTGTAAAAACAGTGTTGCGTGGAGGAAGTTACAGGAGGACCTGGTCGACGACCAGGCCGCGGGGACGCTAAGCCCCGGAAACACTTCAAGGTAACTTCAAGGATCTGGAGACAGCTACAGGAGGACCCTGACAAACTCCAGGAGTAGAGAATCAATTGGTTGCTAGAATTCAGTCTGAATTCTAGATTCATAGAATTCAGTGAAGGATGGAAACGGATATGACTCGTAGAAGGTGAAGGAATACTTGTAGTAAATATAGGGAGTCATACAATAGGGGAATGCACTGAAAGAAGAAGTTGTGTAAGTCACTTCCTTCCACAACTTTAAGGGCCAAATTCGAGAAAGAATTGGATCGTTAAGATTGTTTAGTTATAACGCAATGGAGTACAACAAGGCTAGTTGGCGGGGCATTGAGAACTAGTCCTCACTTCCCCGTTGTCATTCATAGGTATGAACTATTAGATAGTTACAAGTATACTAACAGCCCATCACAAGTATATAATTAGTCTAGCACTATCCCTCTGTTGAAACATTCAACCATCGCACCATTAAACATCCACCCGATACGTCATCAATAACCAATCAGGACGCTTGTCAACATGCAACAACACCTGCCACAACCCTGATCATCAACAACACCTGCCACAACCCTGCTTATCAACAAAACCTGCCACAACTCTGCTCATCAACAACACCTGCCACAACTCTGCTCATCAACAACACCTGCCACAACCCTGCTCATCAACAACACCTGCCACAACCCTGCTCATCAACAACACCTGCCACAACCCTGCTCATCAACAACCATCACAACCCTCCCCAACAACCAATCTATCATCACTTCTGTGACCTAAACGACGACAAATTTAATCAACTTTAAGCGTCAAGTATATAAGCGTCTGGGATGCTCTCGGACGCAGGTTCGAATCCTCGTCACGGCCCTTGTGGATTTGTTCCTCTTTTATAGCGTTTCTCAAGATTTTGTCTTCCTCATCAGGTTTGTTATTGTCTGTCTGTCTGTCTGTCTTAGTCTTTGTCTGTCTGTACTCACCTAGTTGTGCTTGCAGGGGCTGTGCTTCGCCACATTTGTCATGCCTCTCAATTGCCAATCAACTGGTGTTAATTACTCTCTCTCTCTCTCACTCTCTCACTCTCTCTCTCTCTCTCTCTCTCTCTCTCTCTCTCTCTCTCTCTCTCTCTCTCTCTCTCTCTTTCTGAGAAACTACATACAGTCTAAGGTGTGTGTGAGATTATCTTGGGGTTTGAACAGTGAGATGGGTTTTAAAGGGCCTCGGGAAAGAGATCGAACGAGTATCTCAAGAGTCAACTTTGACTTGTTCGGACAAGTTGCCTAAGTTGCTATAATCGCATTAGGGGAACACTGCGGCTTTGGCCGTGTCCGAAAGTGACGATCGTCGACTAGAGTTGAGACCACTCTCGCTAACCTGTCTTAATGTATCATATTTACATCAAAATCGTATCATTTTAGACCATATGGTTTCATAATTGTGCGTGATCACGACTTAACTGATACTTCGTGTGAAGAACTGAAGACGTATGTTAATACGTCTAATTTTTCACGGAATCGATTAATTCGTTAAAAATTAGACCTACTAGAAAAATTCGACCACTGTAATACTTTCTGACGTTTTTATTAATACTTAATACTGACGTTCTTTCAGCCTCGAACTGGACAGATTACCTGGGTTGCTCAGGTACGTAACTTCCTGGAAAGGCACAAAAATGTTCGCAGTTTTGACGAAGTGGCAAATCGAAAATACGTTCAGGGTACTTACGATACAGACTCTATAAGATGAATTTAACAAGAGACATTATATATTGAGTATATAAAGAGCCATTACTTTCCTGGAATAGAGGCAAGTGTTCTCCAAGATAGAGTTGTTGCTCCCAGGTGCAAGGTGATGATCAGGAGAAGGTACTAAGCCATTACCACAATATATCACTTGCAAGGGATATGGGGATACGGCTTTACGACAGGACGGAGGGAAGGAATGGGCCGCGGATCTTGCGGTGTTTGTGCTGGTACACAAAATACAGACGAGGTATGGTACTGACGGTGTGTAGGGTTCTGCGGGTAAACGGCGGGAGTCATACACCGCTGGTACTAGTGAGGGAAATGATATCCAGGCTCCTAGCCTGATGGTTTATGGGTCGAGGTTTAGAGCGCGCACGCCGCTTGCATTATGAGAGTAGTGGGGGTGGGGGTTGTCGTGGGTTAGGGGGTGTGGGCGTGGGCATGTGGGCGTGGAGTGTAGGCAACGAGAGCACCATTTGGGAGGTAGTTGCCTGGCCATATTTAATATGGCCGGCACTCGTGCGCCTGGAGCCAAATATTAAGGCATAAAGGCCACCTGGGAATAACGTTCCTGATGAAAAACAGGAGATAATTCAGTATGCAAATGACATTTTTTAATTAAGGTAAAGAGAAGAAGTGTGTTTTCAACGGAAGCTTCGTATAAACGTTTATCTTTACTACGTAAAGAATGTCGCTGTTGGCTTCTTATCACTTCAGACAAATTACCGACGAGATAACATTGACCGGACAAGGCCTAGGAATCTCTACGTTTGCTCTCTATCATCGGTTTTCCGAAATCTATCAAATTAAGATGACAACAAATTGAGGTTTTCAGTGGATGATCATATTGGTACCTTTGAGAAAATAGTTACTATACGTACTATCATCTCAGGAGAATGGGAGATATCTTCACAGTTGACAACAGACAACAACTCCACTTCAAGCTGAAGCCTGGTGATGGCTACAATACGGGTCAGACTGTAGCTCCCGGCCCGTTCACCCCCGGTTTCTTCCATATAGGGACGACACTGGTTGCGGCAGACCGAGTTTTTGTCCACTCTCTCGTGGCTCGGACAGTTTCCTGGACAAAACTGATTTTGTGCCTCTTTGCATAAGGAAGTCAGTTCTTTATGCACTTTATGGAATATATTAAGAACTTGAAATAGAACTTTCTATACTTAAAACTCGAGTATATTGTGAACCAGCATTGCATACCAGGGTTTATGATATACACGCTCCACACACACTCCTTGCAAATTAAAAACGTGTATAATATATATATATATATATATATATATATATATATATATATATATATATATATATATATATATATATATATGTGTGTGTATGACAGTGTCAGACCACGGAGGAAAATTGAAACAGGAATTTCCTTAATACTTTTCCGTGGTCTGACACTGTCACATTTTTAATCACGTGTTTATTTTCGTGATATACACACACACACACACACACACACACACACACACACACACACACACACACACACACACACATATATATATATATATATATATATATATATATATATATATATATATTTCTTGATGCTTCTATATTGGAGCGGAGTCTTGAGGTGGGTAGAATATAGTTGTGCAATAGTTGGCTGTTGATTGCTAGTGTTGACTTCTTGATGTGTAGTGCCTCGCAAACGTCAAGCCGCCTGCTATCGCTGTATCTATCGATGATTTCTGTGTTGTTTACTAGGATTTCTCTGGCGATGGTTTGGTTGTGGGAAGAGAAATGCATATATATATATATATATATATATATATATATATATGCGAACAAGCCTGAATGGTCCCCAGGACTATATGCGAATGAAAATACATACAGTCTAAGATGCCACAACCCTGCTCATCAACAACATCTGCCACAACTCTGCTCATCAACAACACCTGCCACAACCCTGCTCATCAACAACCATCACAACCCTCCCCAACAACCAATCTATCATCACTTCTGTGACCTAAACGACGACAAATTTACGACAGGACGGTATAAAACTCCGGTATTTTTTTCATATATATATATATATATATATATATATATATATATAAATATATATATATATATATATATATATATATATATATATATATACCGTTATCCACAGTATCGTAAGTAATAACATTTCATTCATGTGTACTATAATGGGATCGAACTCAAGAGTAGACAGGATTAACTGCTTAGTTAATCCAAGCAAACACCTTTACTACAATGTTCATATAAAGTAAGGTAATTCCTCACTACACATTAACTTACTCCCCCCCCCCCCCCTCCTCATTTAAATTTACATATATTAACTATTTATCATGTGTATTTTATAAATATATTATTTCTTCATCATTCAAAATTCACCGTTCAATTAAACGTCATTTGCATTCATATTTTTCACGAATTAACTGTTGCTATTTCACTAATCTGGTGAACCATCAGACTGTGATGATGCTTCAGCTGCTGTGTAGTTAAGTCTTGCACCAGTTATTATTAATACTTGACTTACATAAACGTAAGCCTACCTCTCTGCATATTATGCTTGTGCCGGATCACACCACCAAGGAACAACAGCCCTTACGTTACCTTGAGAGAAGGATGAAACTCCGGTATTTTGATATATGGTAAAAATACCTGAAAGACTGGTTCACACTAGCAAGGAATATCAGACTTTATGTGTGCATGGCAGAAGGGAGAAATTCCCACATTATATTATAGTACCTGGAAGACTGGATCACAGCGACAAAGAATATCAGCTCTTAAATAGGGGGGAGAGAAGAGCCTGTTTCCCTTATCTCTCTCTCTATCTCTAGAATACGCAAGTTCATTGGCTCTTCTCCTATGACGTAGATTATGAAACGTGACGTCACGGTCTTGGGACTGACCAATCGCAGTCCTGGAACACCGTGACGTCATCGCATGAGGGTGATCGATTGTTTTATGTTAAATAGACAAGAGTAAGTGGGGTCGACGACGTATGTAACTCTGTAACGAGGCTGTTGGGACAAATTGATTTGTAATGAGAGCTGTAACAATGACAGTTAAACTTGGAGTGTGTTGAGTTATCTTGCTGTTGTTGTAGTGTTTTGATGGTTTTAATGTTGCTGTTTGTTGATAAATAACATTGCCAGAACCATCTTCACCATCACTATCTTCACCATCACCATCACCATCTTTACCATCACTATCTTCACCATTACCATCTTCATCATCACCATCTTCATCACCATCTTCATCTTCACCATCACCATCTTCACCATCACTATCATCTTCATCACCATCTTCACCATCACCATCACCATCTTCATCACCATCACTATCATCTTCATCACCATCTTCACCATCACCATCACCATCTTCATCACCATCATCATCTTCATCACCATCTTCACCATCACCATCTTCACCTTCTTCACCATCACCATCTTCATCACCATCATCATCTTCATCAACATCTTCACCATCACCATTTTCTTCACCACCATCTTCACCATCACCATCACCATCTTCACCATCACCATCTTCACAATCATCACACTTGCCACCATACCCAATATCTCCCCGCATTACACCATCACACCACCACATTAATTACCAACACCATCTTCACAACAACCACCATCACACTCACCATCAAATCAGCATCACCGGTCTCCTAGCAACTAGCACTGAGCTAGGAGATCACCACTGCAGATACATCATCTGCCAATGATGAATCAGCATTCATCAAAGCAGATTCTAAGGACCTAATCCATTACCATGCCCTTTATAGTCTTTGACTCTGCTATTTGTGACACTGGATCATCTGCTTACATGAGATCAATACTATGTAATCGGATAATACAGTTGGGAAAGGCCGAGGCGTTAACGAGCAAATCCCTTATTACACACCTGCTGCAAACGAGGTCGTTCCCTCGTTCAGCCTGCGTCTAGGTACAGAGAGGTTCGTTCATCCTGGGTTTGGTACAGGGAGAAAGGCGTTCCTGTTAGCTCTCAGGGAGGGAATGGGTGAGAGAGAGAGAGAGAGAGAGAGAGAGAGAGAGAGAGAGAGAGAGAGAGAGAGAGAGAGAGAGAGAGAGAGAGAGAGAGAGAGAGAGAGACAGAGAGAGAGAGAGAGAGAGAGAGAGAGAGAGAGAGAGAGAGAGAGAGAGAGAGAGAGAGAGAGAGAGAGACAGAGAGAGAGAGAGAGAGAGACAGAGAGAGAGAGAGAGAGAGAGAGAGAGAGAGAGAGAGAGAGAGAGAGAGAGCGAGAGAGAGAGAGCGAGAGAGAGAGAGAGAGAGAGAGAGAGAGAGAGAGAGAGAGAGAGAGAGAGAGAGAGAGAGAGAGAGAGAGACAGAGAGAGAGAGAGAGACAGAGAGAGACAGAGAGAGAGAGAGAGAGAGAGAGAGAGAGAGAGAGAGAGAGAGAGAGAGAGAGAGAGAGAGAGAGAGAGAGAGAGAGAGAGAGAGAGAGAGAGCGAGAGAGAGAGAGAGAGAGAGAGAGAGAGAGAGAGAGAGAGAGAGAGAGAGAGAGACAGAGACAGAGACAGAGAGAGACAGAGAGAGAGAGAGAGAGAGAGAGAGAGAGAGAGAGAGAGAGAGAGAGAGAGAGAGAGAGAGAGAGAGAGAGAGAGAGAAGGAAGCATTACCGCAGCTTATTGGCACATCCCAAGGATCACTAAGCTCCATCTCTCACTGATGGATTTATCCAGTAATCCAGCATCCAGGGGGCGATGATCCCCGCTGCCCCGCGATTGGATATCTCCCTCTAATATTATTCTTGGATCTCAATACAAAAAACGTGAGCATACAGCAATATGCAAGTGGGAATGCCAGCATGAAAGCGGTTACCACGATATCATAACAAAACTCAGTTATTCGTGTGTTTGTTTGTTTAGTGTAAAACCGAAGTATGAATAATATTTCCTTGCCTGGAGCATGCCTGGAGAGGGCTCTGAGAGTTCATCTACTGCCCAAGCCCAGCCTGAGGCCAGGATTGATTTGTGATAACTTGGTCCAACAGGCTGTTGCTTTGAGCGGTCCGCAGGCCCACTTATCCACTACAATGTGGTTGGTCCGGTATTTCTTGTAGGAAAGTGTCTAATTTTATCTTGAACACTCGTAGCACGGGCTATGGTGAGCCCGTAGTGGACTTACCTGGCACAGGAGCGGGGGTAAGTAGCACGGGCTATGGTGAGCCCGTAGTGGACTTACCTGGCACAGGAGCGGGGGTAAGTAGCACGGGCTATGGTGAGCCCGTAGTAGACTTACCTGGCACAGGAGCGGGGGTAAGTAGCACGGGCTATGGTGAGCCCGTAGTGGACTTACCTGGCACAGGAGCGGGGCTGTAACAAGTAGCACGGGCTATGGTGAGCCCGTAGTGGACTTACCTGGCACAGGAGCGGGGCTGTAACAAGTAGCACGGGCTATGGTGAGCCCGTAGTGGACTTACCTGGCACAGGAGCGGGGCTGTAACAAGTAGCACGGGCTATGGTGAGCCCGTAGTGGACTTACCTGGCACAGGAGCGGGGCTGTAACAAGTAGCACGGGCTATGGTGAGCCCGTAGTGGACTTACCTGGCACAGGAGCGGGGCTTTAACTTGTGGAAAGTAAGAGCACTGCGATTTGGATTTGAAAGTTATAATTTTCCTGTGTTAAGTTCACTGAACGAGAGGTCATCCAGCATAATTATTTCCAAATCCTTTACATATGTCGTTTTCCTTTATGAGAAGATCTGATTGTCTCCTGCATCAAGAATTTTGGCGACACTGACATTGTGATCATACCTAAGTACCTCGAATTTATCATTCTTAAACATCATGTTATTCTCAGCTGTCGAGTCTATGACTTTATTGGGTACCATAAGGTACCATAATCGTGAAGAATTACGCATCATTCTGCTAAACTCTTACCTACAGATAAATGGTACTTTTATTTTTACCTCTCATACCCTTTATCATTGATCTCAGATCTGGTGGAGTTTTTTTAATCATTCGTCAACTGCTGCTACTCTACGTTCACCGCTTCATATTTCATCCTTAAATCTGTTCTCGTGGCTTCCTGCCTCCCCAAGAGCCGGTCCTTGCCCGTCCTCAGCCACCTAGGTAGGCACCTTCCTGTGTTGTCTCACTCTCAAGACAAACACCTCAGAGTTTACCTCACCGACTAAGGTGCCTCTAGCCACTCTCGCTGAAGGTGTTTGATGCAACACTTTTCGACGTGAGCCCATTGATGTGTTTATGTATCCTTATTCCTGTGGCTGTATCCTTTCCTCTGTAGCTGTATCCTTATTCCTGTAGCTGTATCCTTCTCTCTCTAGCTGTATCCTTCCCTCTGTAGCTGTATCCTTCCCTCTGTAACTGTATCCTTATTCCTGTAGCTGTATCCTTCCCTCTGTAGCTGTATCCTTCCCTCTGTAGCTATATCCTTCCCTCTGTAGCTGTATCCTTCCCTCTGTAACTGTATCCTTATTCCTGTAGCTGTATCCTTTCATCTGTAGCTGTATCCTTCCCTGTATTCCCGTCGTTTCTGTACTAGTAACCTTATCTTTGGTCCTTTTGTCTATACATCCTTCTGTAGCTGTGTGTTTTCTTCTGTGGCCTTCTCTATGTGACCTTTTATCTCCACCTTTAACCTCACCTTGCAATTGCAAGCCTTCATGCTGCTGTTGCCACTCCCTCCTTCACACACTTCAATTAGTCTACACTTTACTGTAAGTTTTCGAAAAATATTACACACCCCCTTGCCTTAACCTCTGACTTCCCTCCCTCCCTATACCATCCTGCTCCGTCCCTATCCCCTAGCCATCCTCCTCCGTCCCTACTTCCTAGCCAACCTCCTCCGTCCCCACCCCCTAGCCATCCTCCTACGTCCCTACCCCCTAGCCATCCTCCACCGTACCTAACCCCCCTAGCCATCCTCCTAAGTCCCTACCCCCTAGCCATCCTCCTCCGTCCCTACCCCCTAGCCATCCTCCTCCGTCCCTACTTCCTAGCCATCCTCCTCCGTCCCTACCCCCTAGCCAGGCTCATAACCCAGCCAATACTCACCAGGAAACTTGGCGAGGTAAATCCAGCTGACTATAAAAGAACTCTGTGTACTTCCACGCGGCTCAGAATTATCATGTCCTGTGGCCAGAGAAGAGATGGATGGTGGATGGAGAGAGACGAAGAACGGAGAAGGAAAGTGAGGGAAGAGGGAGAGGAGAGGAAAGAGGGAAGTGTAATAGAGACGATGGAGGGGGGAGGGGAGGGAGTAGGAGAGTTGTTCAGTGTTTGGCTCTATAGTGCCAAGCCTTCCTGGCACTTTCAAACTACTCTTCTGCTTATGGACTGAGTTATTTGTGGTTAAGTTCCTGGTAACGACTCTATTGGTCTGACTCTCCTGGTAACGACTCTATTGGTCTGACTCTCCTGGTAACGACTCTTGTTGGTCTGACTCTCCTGGTAACGACTCTTGTTGGTCTAACTCTCCTGGTAACGACTCTATTGGTCTGACTTTCCTGGTAACAACTCTATTGGTCTGACTCTCCTGGTAACGACTCTATTGGTCTGACTCTCCTGGTAACGACTCTGTTGGTCTGACTCTCCTGGTAACGACTCTATTGGTCTGACTCTCCTGGTAACGACTCTATTGGTCTGACTCTCCTGGTAACGACTCTGTTGGTCTGACTCTCCTGGTAACGAAACACTGACTGGTCAGCGGATGGGCCATTAAGTCCCCCCCCCCCCCCCCGCGTTGCCAATACTGAGACATATATTCTTATGAACTTCACATGTTCTTGTAAGAATCAGTTAATCAAGATAATGTTCATGGAAGCTGAGAGATCAAGAATAGAGACCTGTCGGCGAGGACATGTTTCTGCTCCTCTTACCGGATCAGCCAGGCTGTGATGTCCTCGGATTACGGAGACAAGCAGCCTCACAGACCAGGCAATCACCAGGGAAGGCTGGCCACAGACCAGGCAATCACCAGGGAAGGCTGGCCACAGACCAGACAATCACCAGGGAAGGTTGGCC